>NW_028278262.1:0-300000 GCF_059751315.1 Micrasema longulum
TGATTTTACCAAAAAAAATGTACAAAAGTAAACATAAGTGGAACAAACGATGGCATTATTTGTTCATATTATCTCTTTTCACAGCGGACAAATATAGCACTAATCCATCTTGAGTGTAACCAAATGCCATTGCAATTATATTATATGCGACACACGGGATTGCGTATGATTTATTGCTTCCCGGGGTTAGATTAACCCCCCTCGTAATGGGGGGGTTAACTCGACACTCGGATGGGGTAATTTTTGGTAGGGATCAGGGATATGAGGGTTAAATGTCCTTTGACACTCGCGGCTGTGTTTATCAACCTTAGTTTTTTTAAATAAAATAATTAAAGAACTTTATTTTTAACCACTAATTTTTATTATATTTTTTTTTTCACTGACCGGTTTTAGAGCAAACAAGCTTCTTCTTCGATATTTTTTCAAAACGATTATCGAATTTACTACCATCAAACACTAAACTGGCTTTCCTACGCAACTAATAATATAGGAACATTGTTAAAAAAATCACAAAGACAATGTCCATAAATATAATATATCTGGGATATATAAATTAAATTGAAATGATTGCGATTAAATCTACAAAAATCTAAAAAAAAGTTAATATTAGAGTAAAAGAACACTTAAGATGCCTGAATAATTAAAAAAAAATTGAATTCGCAAATCGTCTAATAGAAAATAATTATAACTTCGATAAAGACACTGGATTAAAGGTACTTAATGTTGAAAATAAAATATTAAAATTAGACAACTTAGAAATTTTAGAAATTAAAAAAGCGATTCATTATAAGAAAAAAATAATTTATAACCAAATAAACAAAATTTTGTTAAGTCCTCTCCTGTCTAGCTTCTAAAATATTGATATCAAATTACTACCCTCGTAAGGAAAAAACGCTTAATTTATCGGGTCCACGTGTAGTATTTAGTTAACCGATAAAATAAAATAGAAATGAATTCATTAGTTACGTAAACCGTGACGAAAAAGCTTATTCGCTTTGAAACCGTTCGGTAGAAAAAAAAAATTAGTGGTTATAAACGAAGTTGTTTTATTTATTTTTTTATGATAAATAATTACAAATTTAGTGCTTCAAATAAAAACTTTATATTAGTTTATTTAATTTAACAAAAGTTTACCCTACCTAATAGTACAAAGGGCTGTGCATTGTTATATTAAAGTTTTGAGTAGCAAACCTGTTTTGTAACATGAAAATAAGGGTCAGAAAAAAAATTATTTCATTGTAAAAACACCTTTTGAAAGAAATAAAATATTTATCTTGTCAGTTATATGGGAATTAACCAGAGATATTTTACGTTGTAGGCACAAAAACATAAAACAACAGTATATTTTGAGAAATTTGTGTAATGTTTTTATGTCTATTTGCATATTTAAACGTAATAAATCCACATGCAAGCACATGTTAGATTTCCATTTTTTATGCTCACTTTACAATAAACATGTATATGCCCCTACAACCAGTATTTTCTGTAAATCCATATTGCAAAAATTATTATTAAAAGTCAAAACGCCCTAGAGCGGCACTGCGCGACACTACAAGGCACGTCGCGGCAACGAGAAATATTATTTTCACTGTTCTATATAAAACAAATCCCGCAAATGTTATATTATGTTATCTTTGGAAAATCTTTAAAAAAAAACGAAAAACATTTTTTTTATATAAAAAGTTTAATATAAACCTTTCGTTTCAATCATTAGTTTATGGATAAATTGTATTTATTTATTTATATTGTAAATAACGTGTATTTAAAGATTTTTTATTAAATATGTGGTACGTTAGATAATATAACATGATTTATATTTTACTATAACATGATTTATATTTACGATAATTGAGTTTGTCAAAATAATTGTATACAAATTAGAATAAGATTAACAGATGGAATAATTGAAGAAATATGGATGTTGAAACATATGCAAAATGGTGAATGTTACACAGTGTGTAATCTGGCCACTTAAACCAGCCAATGGCGGATCACAAGCCCTGTAAATGCCTAGACTTCCATATATTCTTTAAGGTATTCTCCATCCCTGTTGTTATTTGTAAACTTATATCTGTTTATGTTTTATTTAACCCCCATTAAAAAACGAGGTTCAGTAGCACTTTGTATATATTTGTGGGTTTGCAATAGGTACTCTATAGGGGTAGTATTCAATATGGACATGTTTTTAATTACATCAAGGGTGAATGCACAATATTCTGTTTGATGATGATGAATGGTGGAAATATTAAGATGTTTCTTGACGTATTGTACAATAATAATGTGACATTATTTAGATACCTTCACATATTGGTCATTCTATTATTTTATTTACGTACTTGAAAAAACATTTTTTTTTCTACAGAGATGATTATTATTCTTTTATCTGCAAAAAAATATAATAAAGCACTGTATCACAAGCACGATTGCGGAGAACGAGCGATAATTTGGAATATTCATCAATTCAACTACAAACTAAAAAATACTTTCCTTTCAATGGTTTCGTCAATAAAGGATCTTTGCATTACTTTAGATAGTTAACTCTCCTATCGCGAACACATGGATAATATTGAAAACAAATCTCTTAAACTTCTCGGTTTTATCAACAGAGTGACAACGGACTTCAAAAATGTTAATGCCATCAAAACTCTTCATTGCTCACTAGTTCGACCCAATCTAGAATACGCTTTTCCTATTTGCTCTCCATTTTACAGGACTCATATTGACCATATTGAGTCTGTCCATTACCGTTTTCTATAAAAATGGCATGGTAGCTCGGATTACAAAGGGGTAATTATTCCTATTTATAAAAAGAGATATCTCTTAATCTGTCTTCATTGGAGAAACGTAGAACTCAGATGGACCTTATATGCATTTTCAAAATACTTAATGCTATAAGTGATGTCCCATCTCTGTTGCAATCAGTTTATTTTCACGTTCCCAACCATGTCACCCGAAGTCTGAAAAATCTGCTATTTATAATTTTTTTAAGAGCAACTTTTGTTTTTATGCCCCAATGTCCAGAATGTGTAGATTAGTCAATTCATCACACGACTTGGAATTCTTTAGGATAGATCTTCCGGCTTTTCGTAGATCTCTTCGTGACTAAACAGTAAGGGATGAAATTGGATTGGCATGGTTTAGCTCGAAGTCTTATGTCTTTCGTTTTTATGAATATATTGTATAACATTATTGTTTTTCTCTTGTTTGTCTTTGCTACATAGTTTTATGTTCTTTTTGTTCGGTATTTTGCATTTATGTTTCTTCATGTACCTGTCGTAATTGTCTTAGGCCGTATATATACAAAATAAATTAATACATAAATTAAGATTCTTTAGTATTTTGCTGATATTTTTATATATCTGTTTGAACATGATCTGTCACTTTGCTTATTCTACTAGAGTATATATGGTTATTAATTTAAAAACACTTGGTACTCTTCCTCTTATTTGTTTGACCAATTAGCGCTTTCACCCTCTAATAGGCATCTTCAGACTGGAGATGCCCATTAGAGGGTGAAAACGCAAATTGGTCGAACAAATAAGTGGAAGCGTACCAAGTATTTTTAATTAATAACTGATATGTAAATATAAGTTAAAACATCATTACAATGAAATTCCACCAAGAATTGTAAATAAATAATTAAGATTTAATAATTATGAGTTAATATTAGTACATAACCATTTACCGACTTTTCTGTAGTTAGGAAGACTCTTGGTCTTTAAAACTGTTTACAGGTATGTAGAGGAAGTGCTTTCACGGGCAAAGAAATATTTAACATATTACAACAGAGATGAAGAACATTTAAGAGAAGGTTATATAGAAGTCTAGGTAGCTACAGGGCTTATGACCTGTCAATGGCTGGTTTGAGTGGCCACTTTACACACTGTGTAACATTCACCATTCTGCCTATATTTGAACATCTATATTCCTTCAATTCTTTCATCTGTTGATGTTTGTGAAGTTGAAGAGCTGAAGCCTTTATTTATGCGGGTGAGATTAATCTAATTGAATTATTACACCTACATACTAGGCAACGCCTGAAAAGGCTATTTTTTCAATTTCTATACTTCTTCATGGACCAGGTAATTTATCAACAATATTTTGTATTATTATATAAACAGCTCTCCAGGGAGTTGAATCCAGTCCTTGTCTACAAAAATTTGGACAAACTCAAAATATTGTGAAAGAAATATTTGTTAAATTTTACATTTTTAATTGTAAAAAAAATCAATTCATACGTAATTACCTTTAAATCACTTGGAATAACTAAATATTCGCCAGAAATACTAAGAAAATTATTAAAATTTGCTGTACTTTTTACATGAATACAAAAAACGATTTTTCAATTAAAATGTTTGCATTTTATCACTTACGATATAATAAATAACAATTAATTCCTCCTTAAAAGAATACTAGCAAAAAAAACTTCAATCATTCCGTATCGCTAACCTCTCGTATTTAAAATAAGTTTCTACTTTTTTATAAACAGTTTAATTTAATTTATTGATTACGAAATGTGATAAATGTATTGGAAAATTTATTGATAGTTTCGATAAAGACGCAGAAATGTGTTTTTGCAATACACCGTTAGATTAATGGGTATTCAATGAAGATAATGCAATCTTCTAATAAAAATATTAAAATAATGTGGTTTTTAATGATTTAAATTTTTTAGTAGTGGAATCCTAACGTCTTTTTTCTACTTTTATTTTCCTTTTTTAATTTATGCATTGTAATTACGAATAAAACAAAATAATTAGCCCACATATTTCAGGGTCAGCCTAGTGGTGAAGTGGTCAGAGCATTTGTCTACCACGCAAAAGGTTTCGGGTTCGATTCCTGACGTGGATGGTTTTTAATAAGGCACGGTGGCTATAATTTGGTTAAGTGAGTTAGGCTTGTTTATAATCAAAACAATGCAAGATAAAAGATTTGGTAGAGAGATAGAAATAATTAATTAATATTAAAATCAACAATATTTTGAGTTTGTCCAAATTTTTGTTGATAAGGACTGGATTCAACTCTCTGGAGAGCTGTTTATATTAACATTTAAGAGAAGGTAATCTAGAAGTCTAGGCATCTACAGGGCTTATGACCTGTCAATGGCTGGTTAAAGTGGCCACTTTACACACTGTGTAACATTCACCATTCTGCCTATATTTAAACATCTATATTTAAACATCTATATTCCTTCAATTTTTTCATCCGTTGATGTTTGTGAAGTTATAGAGCTGAAATCTTTATTTATGCGGGTGAGATTGATCTAATTGAATTATTTCACCTACATTCTAGGCAACGCCTGGAAATATTATTTTTTCAATTTCTATACTTTTTCATGGACCAGGTAATTTATCAACATTATTTTAGTTTGTCCAAATTTTTGTAGACAAAGACTGGATTCAACTCCCTGAGGAGCTGTTTACATTAAAATATTACAACAGAGATAAAGAACATTTAAGAGAAGGTAATATAGAAGTCTAGGCATCTACAGGGCTGTAGATGCCTAGACTGTAGATGCCTAGACTTCTATATTACCTTCTATTAAATGTTCTTCATCTCCGTTGTAATATGTTAATAATATTATTTTTTATTTTTTATTTTTGCACCACAACAGGCCAGGAGGCCCAATTACAGTGGGGAATTACATCACAGAACACCCAGGCTTGAGAAAATACACATTTTAATTTTTGTGTTCTCACCGGGAATCGAACCCGGAACCTTTCATGTGTGAGTCAAGCGTCTTGACCACTACACCACGGAGGCCGCCAATGTAATGTAGTTTAAAATATAATGTAGTTAAAAAATAAGTTTTGATTACAGAAATATTTTTAAGCATGTTTTTTTTGTTTTCGTTCTCGTGTTGCCGTGGTCTGCGCGTTTGCCACCATGCTAAAGATTTTGAGTTCGATTCCCGACAAGGTTGACATGAAATATTTATTTAAAAATATGTTTTTACTCTAGGATATTTCATAATTCTTGGTCTGGCAACTGAAGCCTAAAACTGATTATCTTACCTTCATGTTACAAAAAATATCACAATACGCTGCAATTGGTGTACCAATGCAGTGTAGTATGCACCATTAGGTGCGAAAAGGAAAGGATGGATTTTAGGGTAGTCTTAATAAAATGAAAAAAAATTGTCATCGTAATAATCAATAGTTTTAAGAATAGTACATATTCATATGATTTTTTAATGTGAGGTTAAAAAACAAACTAGGCTTTCTCCATTGTAGTTGAAATGGAGTAAATTGACTTTTTGTCTGTAGACAATCCATATAACTTAATGAGTTCCTGTTGCGTTTAAACCGTTTTCTTAGCAGAAATAAGGGAGGCAGCTGTGTTTAGACTTATATTACAAGTATAATGTAAAACAAATGACACAAGCAGTCATATTAAACAGAAATCTAAAAAATGGTGGTAGATAGAGATAACCACGTTTGTGTTTTAGTGTAACAATGATATTTATATTGAAATTATCAGTTGAAATCCATTAAAAGACAAGTAATATTCTAATTGAATTGAAGTACTATTCTTGGAAACCCATAAAAACAAATTACCGAGTTTTGAGACTAAGTGCTAAAGGAAAATATTGGGTTTGACGTGGTTCGATTCTGTATCGGACATTAAGGTCCGAGAACGAACGTAGTAGCCTTCTATAACGAGCATCTTGAGGATGCGGCGGTAGACCTGGCTTGGCCGCGTGCTGCGTATGCCTCAAGAGAACCTAAACCCAAGTTGCGTCTTTTTTACACCTGCGGACTTCTGTTGTCCTGGAAGGCCGCTATTGACGATCTTTCGGATGTACTCGACAGAATTAAGGGACGCGGGATTGACGTGGGGTGGGAGGAGGCGAGACTGCTAGCTGGCGATAATAATCAAGTTATAGTTTATACAACGAATTCTTCATCATCATCAGTGGCGCTACAGCCCGTTGCGGCCCTGGGCCTCTCCAAAATTAGTCTATATTTGTCCCTGCACACTGCGGCTCTTCTCCAGTTCGTCAGACCAATCACTCTAGTGTCACTTTTCACATTATCCAGTCATCTTAATTTTGGTCTGCCTTTGCTTCGTCTGCCTTCCGGAGTGGTATAAAGAATCTTTTTTGACGTACGGTTATCCTTCATTCTGTGCACATGGCCCAACCATTGTAATCTTCTTATTTTGATTATTTTTGAAATTTTTAGTTCGCCATACAGGGCCTCTAATTCATTAGTAAACCGTCTCCTCCACACTCCGTTAAAGCTAGAACAATAGAATTAAAGTTAAGCGTCCTGCTTCAATACTGCCACAACCTTGATTCCGTGCAAAGTTCACCAATTGGCTGATTATGATGTTGGGGCTTTTCCCCAGCCGTTTTCTGAGGCCTGTTACACGATGCAGCAGTCCATCCCAGCGAGGAAGTCTAGCAGCAGCCAACATTCTACTCGCGCTGCAATGTCAGAAAAGCTTGAGTAGGGCTCTAAATTCAATGTCCGTTTTGTTTAATCGCACCAAATATCTTCCTTAATATTTCTCAACACAATTCAATTGTCTTCATAAAATATATTTATATTCTTCGTCGTGATACTAAATTTTAAAATATGTAATTAGCATAAACGGATTACTTATTATTACATGTTTTTTTAAATTAAAGATTACTAGATTAAAGACCCTCTGAAATCATAAAATTCAAATAATTATAAAAATACACATACCAAAAAATAATGTTGTGTAATAAGATCTGGTCAAAATATAAGTATAAATAAATTGCAGAATCATCTGCAGGCGATTACTAGTACTTAATTTAACTCGGAAGAGTCTTAAATACATAAAATAAAGTAATATGCTAATTAAAAATACTTAACTTCAATATCAATACATAGATGGCGCTCCAACACGCTAGTGAATGGTTTCTCATTTAATAAGATATATACAAAAATCAAAATGTTACCTGTGTCGATATTCGCTAATAAGCGGAATGGGGAATGTTGTAAAACGTAAAGTGGCCACTTAACACAGCCAATGACAGGTCATAAGCCCTGTAAACGCTCGAATATCCATAATCCTGAATTTGAAAAAATTCTACCTCATCTCTGTAGGGATATTAATAAAAAATATATACCTACTCCCCCTCGGGAGAAATCCAGATTTGTGTATGTATAAAAATACACATACCAAAAAATAATGTTGTATTTTACAATAATTCATACAAATTATTTTAATTATTACATTTTACATATTATTAACTTATTAAAGAAGTTGCAGTAATTGTGAAAACCGCCTTGTTAATTAAAAGGAAGTTATCTATCAATATGGTGTAAACGTAATGTTCATTCATGTACGTACTGATTACATTGATATATTATTTATCAAAGGTACAGAATATGAAAACAGGAAATTGGATGTGCACAATAATTTCTCATGAGTCTTAGTAAAATCCCAGCACGCAATGACATTTTAACGCAAGGGGTAAACTATACGGCGATGACGATATGATTCTCTTCAGTAAAACATCAAATAAAAAAATAACATAATTTTTTTAATATAATATTTATGCTTTATTTAATAAGATAAATACAATGTGTCTAGGTGGATGAGAAATAAAGTTCTGTATTATGATATTTTGGATTTGTCTAAATGGTTGTAAACAAAATCCTTGATTTCACATCCTCGATACTCACTCACCTTACCGCCTTTTTCACACAGCAACACAAAATTAAATACACTTACTACATTGGTACACGTAATGTAAAACAAACAAATCTTTATATTTATAATTCCTTTGTACGTGTGATGTCACTGATTTCCTCCTAAATGGCTTAACCGATTTACGTGCGATTTTCAGAGAAATATAGATCTTTGCGCTGTGCGTGTTCGTAGATTAAATTCGTTCTTAAAATCTTCAATCTTATAAGTAAAAAAAGAAGTAAGGAGCATTACTATTTTATTCATTGATCTACCAGGGTTGCATTCGAGGAGAATGCATTAACAAAAAAAATGGAAAGATGTGTTTTTTTTGTTCATAAAAAAGTTTGTTTTTGAATGTTTATTTCTACTTATTCTAAAACATTACATTTTTTACCTAACCTAACCTAACCCAACCAATAACATCGGCATCGTGGTGTATTGGTCAGCGCGTTTGCCTACTCGTTCCTATCTCGGGTTTGATTCCCGACAAGCTTGATGTAAAATATTTATTTAAAAGGGTGTTTTTACACTAAAATATTTTGTAGTCCCTGGACTGGTACCCGAAGAGTTTGACTGATAAACTAACCACCATATAAAAAATTTCAAGATACGCTGCGATCGGTGTACCAATGCAGTACCCTATGCACCATTAGGTGTAGAAAGGGAATGGTGATGATGAACCAATAACAGGTCACAAGCCCTGCAAATGCCTAGACATCAATATTACTCCTCTAAAATTTTCTGTATGTCTGCTGTAATATTATAATTTTAATAACTTCTTAGGGGGTGATATCCAGTCCATGTCTGCAAAAAAATCGACTGAAAATATTTTTGATAGAACAACTCTGCTAAGAAAAAATACAAAAATTGATCCATATTGCGGGTGTTGCTTATACGTAGATGTAAATAATTACTCAGATGAATCTCACCCGCATACAAAAAGTTTTTTTTTTTTTAATAATCAAAATTTATTAAACCCCTACGGATTAGGAACATTAATTTAACAAAAGAGTTTTTATTTTTTTGTCTTAAAATAAAACAAACATTATATCACAAAATATAAATACATTTTTATTAACTTAAATACAACTATCATTTAACTATGTTTTCATCAGTTCAATCACAATAAAAACTTACATTTCATCAAAACACTAACATAAATACAATAAAAAAATTTGGGAAGAACTAGAAGATTTTTTGATAAAGGTGCTTGCAAAATCACCTACAACACAATAATTGAACCTCACACCAACCACTGCTTTTCACAGTTTAAAAAAAACACAGGAAAGAATAATTTAAGGTTAGGTCAGGCTATGCGCCCTGTAAATGCCTAGACTTCTTTACCCCTGATCTCAAATGTTCTTCATCTCTGTTGTAATATGTACATAAATTGATTTTAATTCTCAATCGTTTAACTATCAGAAGTTATTACTTAGGATCATCATACCGAACACATTCTTCCCGTTTATCAAAATTATATTCCACTATTAAATTTTAAATAAGCAATTATAATTCAATCAATTTGAATTTTAATTATAAATAGTTAACTACCTGCATCTAACGGGGACATCGTTAGTAATTATTTCCACCATTTATGTCACCTTCTACCTGAGAACACATTAATAATGTGTAAAAGCAAAACCTATGTACCTATGTTATGCGTGCGGTCATTGGTGAAAATAATTTATTTATTTATTTTAGTAACTTTACAGAAATAAAACATTTTAAACACATCTTATAACAAAAAGACAATTATGAACATTACCATAAAACTTAAAACAAAACAACAAACATGTGTCATATACAGGATGTTCTTTAAACCCTGTCACATCCGAAACCAAGATGGTATGGGCAAGAAAACATATTAGCATATTTTTAAAAAATATTTAGAACAAACTGTTTTTTTTTAAAAGAAAATATTTAAAAAAAACAAATGGTTGCGTACTTCTGCAGTGGAGAAGCTAGGGGGGCGCCGCCGCGCGGTTGACGGTATATCATACTCCCCCCTCTCGCAACCTCGTTTCGTTAAGCAAACATTTGTTTTTTTGAATATTTCATTATTGTAAATTTTATTTGTTCTAAAAATTTATTTAATTTTCCAATATGTCTTCTTGCTCATACTGATCATCGTGGTTTCGGATGTGACAGGGTTTAAAGAACACCCTGTATATGAGTTTTCAATATTTTTTATGTTTCTAATCCTATATTTGTGGTGAAATACTCATGTGTCTGTGTCATATAATTGCTCGTCCCATCTCAACACAGGATTTTAAGTCAATAAACTTGACAAGCATTATTAGATACATGTTAGTGGTACTCGTTGATGTAAAGAATTTATTGAATATTATTATTTATTAGTAAATTTATTTAATTTATAACCAAAATAATTCAGATCTTGATTCAAAAGTCTTATCATTCTGGTACAGGTGCATGGAACTATTATGATGACCGAGGAGCAGAATGTCGAGTCTATGTGAAAGAGTAGTATTTGTAAAATAATAGTCGGGATATAAAATAAACCATTAAGTACTTTAAAAATTGACTTAGATTTTCTATCACTGATTTTTTGTTGTGTCCGAGAGGATGGTTCAAGGGCTAAAACCTTTATTGATGTGAGTGAGATTCATCCTAATTCTTTTAGCTACATACTAGGCGACCCCAGAGAAAATGTTTTTATTTTTATGGACCAGTTGGTTCAATGAAGTTCCAAAAAAGAGAATGAAAATTGAAAAATGAAAAATGTGTAGATAAATGCTTTTAATATAAATGTTTAATAACAAGCAGAATTATTCGGAATGTTTCAAGGTTTGTTATATCTTCATTAAACCACCGTTTAATTTAGTTTAAATTACTACTACTACCTGAAGCGTAAGACTGATAACCTTACTTTCGTGTAACAAAATTGATCGAGATATGCTGCGATTGGTGTATCAATCTAGTGACCTATCCACCATTAGGTGCGGAAAGGGAATTATGATGATGAAAATGTTTTCAAAATGGGATGCGCTCTTGCGATTAACTCATTCATCTTAATTAAGTCCCTAATACATATTCCGATTGTGTCGTATTATGGATTCCAGACAGAATCTGGACTTCTTGTAAGTTTTTCTTAATTCCAACCTTTATAATTTTTTCTTTTGTACTTGCTTGAATTTTTAAAAGCTTTTATTTACTTTCGTGGTACATGTATTTTAAATATGTTTTCACTGTAATTAAATGGATTAATTATATAAGTCCTTAAATAAATAAATAACTTGGCCAGAAAATATAAAATAAGTTAAAATGGAGCGGTGTTCAACAGTTGGACTTCTGATCCGTGATCCGCAATATATTCAAAGGACTACAACCCAGTTCAGGCAAAATATAATACTCCAATAGATTTACTACGAACGAATGGCTCTTTATTTTAAAATTATCTACAGATTAGTAGCATTGCGCATTATTTCTGAGATAGGTAGCCATCAATACTTGTAGTCGAGATGAGAAGCTCGGCGTAAACTAATTCCCACATTCACATCCCGTGAAGTATGAAATGCTTTTCACTTAAACCATTTCCTCTGCTCTTACTTGACAAAGATAACAAGTTGTGTGATAAGATGATTATTTTAATCATGCCTCCTGATTTAGATATAATATCTTAATTTATTATACGCTCTATTTATAAATTATGGTTTGTAATTCAATGATTTGTTTTTATAAATAAAAAGTCTAAATAGCTGATAAATACTCGTTTTAATTCTTGAATGATTTATAGAAAAAAGAAAAGTATTTTAAAAGAATATTTCTTGACAAAAATTCTTCTTTTTCCAGACCCGCTTATATGTGAAGCGTTTGGACAGCACTTTAGCCTCTTTCCATTTAATCCCGCGTCTATTAGTTCCACCGACTAAAGCAGAACAATCGTCATCGATGGCGTTCCAGAACGATGTTAAAAAGAAGCAGTCCGCAGCACGCGCCTAAGCTAGGTCCACCGCCGTACCCTTAAATACCTTGTTAAGCTAGGGTTTCCTAGGACAGCGGTGCCCGCATCTTAACGGCCGTAGTGAACGGTGATGCGGTGGGCAGCCGTCGTAGTGGTGACTAGAGAGTGGTTTTATTTTTTAACGGTGTTATAAACACCATTTTTATAGGAAACCACTCTCTAGTCACCGTTACGACGGCTGTCAACCCCATAAATGTTCACTACGGCCGTTGAAATACGGGCACCGCTGTCCTAGGAAACCCGAGCTTTATAAGGAGGTTTCTTCATCAATTATTGGACTACGATGTTGTTAGTAATGAAATCGAACCACCTTATTCCAAATATTATCTTCAAGTTTTTACTCTCAAAACTCAAGATTGTGGTGTTTAAAGTTTTGTTAAGGTTCTAGAGTTCGCATCCATATAGGATTACTAGCAGTACACAGGAATTTAACATTGAGAATTTCATTTTTACCGAGTAAAGACAATAGTTGCAGATAGCACACATCCCATAAAACTCTAAAGTAATGAGAACTTATAATTCAAATGCCTTGTTTTTTTTTTGTTGATTTTTTAAACATCTAATTATTCATTAATATCGATAGCTTTCGCTTAAACAGACTTCTCGTAGAAATTGTTTGAAAATACCTGTTCAGTAAGTATTTTTTAAACTTTTTTTAACAAAAAGCTGAGAGAATACAACGCCACAACTTTGTCTTGACATGCCAGGACTTTTATATTCCCTAACTGTTCATTTCGGAAATGTTTTTATTTCTTTCTTTTTTTCTTAATTTGGAAAACCAACAGCAAAAACAAATTACAAATAAATCGATTGCAGATTTTCACAAATAACATCACAGTCAGTTAAAAAATATTTTCGAACATAAAATGAACTGTTATCTAATGTAAATAAACAAATAAATAAAAAACACTACGAACTATTTTGAAAGCAAACGCCGCACGTCATTGTGATACCACTGTTAATTTATTGGTCTTTGTTGAGATATCAATATACTTTCAACGTCATCCTGATTCGATATATTTCCTAGAAACAAATGTCGCTTTGAAATAATAATTTCTGAATATAGTTTGCATTACGAATTATTTTCTACAATAGTCTAGCATAAATCTGCTTCTACTTATTTAGATGTCTCTGAGAAACGTATTGGCATTGTTTTGTGTCCTTATCTGTATACTCTATCAACAAATAATATTCCTACAAAACCGTCACTGTCACCAGATTATTAATGTCAAAATAAATCTAAACCACCGATGGCTACCAACATAGGTTTTATCTTTAGCAAAACTTTGCTGAGAACCAACTTGTACAGGATCGTAAATATGATTTTATTACCTGAGCAATACAACATGTTATGAAAATAATAGCAGAGTAAAGAAATATGTTTCATTATTTACAAGTAAAATTTAAATAAAACTAAAATTCCATAATGACAATATTGATTCTAATTATTTATTTATTGATTCTACTTATCTATTTATTTGTTTTATTTATGTTTATTTTATTCACACTCTTTATCAAAATACAATTCCATGTTCACTTTGCCTAGCTAACAAGGGTACATACCCCGTTCCAAACTAGGCAATTACATTTTAATATATTATAATAGTTAACAAATTTATATAGAGCACAGACAAACAAAATATAAACTCATTCGGATACACATTTTGATTCATATACATACAGACATGCACATATATACACATGTACATACACACACACGTACATACACCCATGCGCATACACATACATACATTCATAAAAACATAGACAATTTATTTATGCGAAACTTCATGGTTGTCATCTATAAATATTTTTTTAAAAATTATTCCTTATATTTTATATTTTATTTTTGACACCCAGTAAGATTCTCCAATCCGTGGCATGCATAAACGTTTCTGACTCCCTGCGTCCAATGTCATGAAGGGGCGAGGTCAACACCTTCCGTAACTTGACAACACTCCCGTCTTTCCACGATTCTGGCAAAAGGTTATGGACCTTTTTGCCTACGTAATAGTGTTGTCTCGATGCCAGAACAGTGTTGACCCCTTCACTTAGTATCAGATCCCTATAAGAGTATTTTGTGTTATGGTTGTGGTTGACGCTTGGGTAAATGGCTCTATTTATGTGTGTAACACGCGTTACACGCAAAGATAAGCTTACGCTTCAAGCGCAAGTCCAGGGGCAATAAAATAAACAAGTTTGCTTGACAAATTTTCATGGTGTTCATAATTTGTTTATATTTTGATTTCGAGTCAGTGGAAAGACGTGTTGGCCTCTGTCCATACTTCCTTTTTCACTCTCACCATTCTGCATAGAGTATCTATTCCTGAAATAAAAATGAACATTTCTCTTTGCGCAACTGAGAGAAAGTCTATCGGGGCCCGATTACAATGGAAATATAACGGAATTATTTACAATAGCACATAACGGAAAATCGATTTTATTAATCAAAATTTGGGATATATTATTTTGTTTTATTTTATTTGGGAAACCAACAGTTCAACGTTCAACAATTAGTTAAAGAACTAGAAAATGTTAAAAAGGCTATAAAAAATGGATAGTGGAGCTGGGTAGAAGTAAAATGGATTGTCTCATTCGCCCATACCAATTTTGAATAAACTGCTCTACAAGTGTATAGCTTATGTTAGGTTTTTGTTATTTTCATTATGTGTTTTGTAATATAAATAATGATGTACATAAATACCTTGTTTTTAAAACTGTCTGAATATTTGTTAATTATCTTCGTTTTTTTAAGTTAGTGTTTTTTGTTTATTCTCAAATGTAATTTAAAAAAAGTATATTGTTAAGTGTCCTCGGCACGGGATACCCCAGTGAGGTCACATTATTTTTATTATTAATTATAGTTTGTAAGCAAAAAATTTGAAAATATAAATAAACGTGCATATTTATAGTAAGCAACAGTTGTATTGTATAAACTCAAAACCAATAACAGGTTTCTACAAATTGTACAAAGTTAGTCAAAAAAATATAATGCATGCCAAGTTTGTGCATTAAAAATTGTTTTCTCCATATTTTTTATGCATCAATTTTTTTATACGAATTTGAAATAAATTTAGTGATGTGCACATAAACATGTTTAAAATATTTTTTTGTTCATGCTTCCACTTTCCATTTTGTTGTGTTTTTATTTATTTAAAAAAAAAATATTTGCGTTATTTTGGGGGCATTTTCAACGAGTTTTAAATAACCAACTATTAGAACATGGACATCAAGTTGAGGTAGATGGGAATTTGAATCTCGGACCTCTGATCCGTGAGTCCGCGACACTAACCACAGGACCACAACCCGGTTCAGGATCCGAACTCAACACAGGGCTTTTGGCCTCATATAGTTAGGGTAGGGTTTTTTTTTCGTTATACGTATTTATTTATTTATTAACGGACACTGTCCATGTATACAATTTATAAGGTTTAAATATTACAATAAAAGAATAGTTTTAAACATTAAAAAATAAGAAAAGAAGCATTGATAAACATAAGGGACATCAAGACAAGATCTGGACTATTTATTTAGTGCTTGTTTCAATCGTTGTAAACTTAAACCAAAAAAGTCTAGATCTTGTCTTGAGTTAACAATACGACAAAGACGGTCCATTGGAGAATTAAGGCCATAGTTTGTTCTATGCTGATCGATGAACAGTACTTCATTGTTTCTCGATCTACGAGTCAGAATATTGAATTTTACTTGTCCCAGTAATGATGGAACATCGATTATACCATTTAGTATGCCGAACATATATATGGAGTCAATATTAGTTCTACATCTTTGTATGAACAAATAAATAAAAACATAAACATATTCACATCTCGTACAAAAAAATATTTTTTACTTAATAAACGATTGAAGATAATTCTATTAACTTCTCCTAGTAATTGGGGCCCTGATGGGGTTCTAAGTCCCCTCAATGGTGTAATGGTGCATTTGTCATTTTCTATTTATGCTTAAATATACAAATGTGATTTTTTCACAGAATTGTGGGGTAGAAACCTGTAAGGTAGGGTACTTTGATGATTTAGGGTTAGAAGCGCAACACCAGATTCGGTTTATAAGTTTATTGTAAGGAACGACTGTAATTTATCCATCTGCTGACTTTATAAAAAACTATCACGGAATGAAGTTGCCAGGTCATGTGGGTATTCAAATACATCAGACATGTTGTTATCGCCAATCAACAAATCTAATATCTGAATAAATAACCTGATTTAAAAATATTTAAAAAACTTGTCATAAGTTCAAAATTTACTCAAGTATAAAAAAATTAAAAACCTACATGTGTTTTGAATTTGTCCAAATATTTGTAAAAAACTCATTAATGTAAAAAGAAGGATAAAAAATAAAAGTGTTTTCAGAGTTGGTAATCCAAACGCTCTGGCGAGCGTATTATCTCGTGTGTTTATTTACATACAAAATCTACGAGAAAAACTGTTTTCTCGTGCCGCGAGAGTGGTTTAGAATAGCACCCCTGGCCTTGCCTAGTAGATTAAATCATTCAACCAGATGAATCTCACCCATATCAAAAAAGATTTCAGCTCTTTTACTTTACAAAAGTCAACAAATGATAGAGTTGAGAAAATATGGATGTTTAAAAATGGCAGTGTGGTGAAAGTTACACAGTGTGTAATGCGGTCACGTAAATCAGCAAACAATAGGTCACAAAAATCCCGATACTTCCATCTCCCTTTTTCAAAAATGTTTTCTTTTTTTTGCAATAAATTTAAAAAATAAATAAAATTACCTACAAGTGGTTTATCATATGTTTTTAGCGGGAAATTAACGAAATATTTTAAATAAATCGATGTTATTGCATAACATTTGATCTTTCAATCGAGTCCATTCCGAGTCGAATTGGATTTTCTTAATCCCTTGCGTCCTGACACAATGGCCTTAGTGAGGCTCTAATTAAGAGAATTCCCGCCTTTCTCGCAGGATCTCTGGAGGCTGTTTGCTCCTTCGAAGGAAGTGGGCGGAATGTAATCAGAACGCATTCATTGCACTGCAATGACGAGGGTAATATTGTCAAGCGAATCGAGTTCTTCGGACTTCCGAGAGCTTTGGGAACTTATTTTTGTAAATAAACCTTTGTTCGAAATACAAAGATTTCGTCAAAAAATTTAGTGAGCACTCGATTTGTGGTTCAAAAGAATTAATAATAAAAATAGCGTTTACAAAAAAAAAAAAAAAAACATTTTACGTGAATATGCAGCGTTAGTTATATAAGTAGTCAGTTGCACCAAAAACAGTAAAATTAAAAAAAATCTTTAAGTTAATTAATTTTTACGTTTTTGTAAAAATGGACAAAACAAGTTGCATACAAAACGGAAGATAGTTTTTAGTGCAACAGATTCTCGAAGTAATTTAAAAATAATCTCTATTCAATAAAAATCACAAAAACATATACAAATTAAAATATGTACAATTGAGTATGGACAAGCCAATAAAGAGTCTAGTTGTAGTGTTTAGTAAGCGATTATAAAATAAATGTTAGTTAATATTTGTATCCACTTTTCCCATTTCTGTATCTACCGGTTCCGAGACGTGCATGTCTCTTCATCAGGAAACTAATTACACTAACACGCAAACTGCATTATACACCTTCACCATAGAACTGTCGCAAAAATATATAACGAACGTGCTGATATATCACATGGTACTAGAAGCTAACACTAACGTGAAATAATTATACTTAAAGAAAAAAAAAATTCATGGTTGTCTAGATGCATATTGAGTTTTTATGGGTTATTGTGTTTTTTTAACGTTTCGGATCGTAGGTATTACGGCGTCCATCATCAGAGTTTACATACAAATATGTAATTCGTGAGTGCATTTATGAAACCTTATACGTTTCGAATTTGTATCGTGTCTCCATCATTACATCATCACTATACGGAGGAGTTTTTTATGTTTCCCACATCCGGTAAAATAGAGCCATAACTTGAAAAAATCTAATTTTTAGTTCAGTATAAAATTAATTTATTATTTATTTAATTCAGATTTTTTATTATCTATAAATCATATAATACAAAGTATTAAACACGTTTAATACATATAAATAACATTATCAGGAGTTACAACATTTGAATTTGGGGCTTAAATAATATTAAAAAACACATATTGAGAACAACAAAGAAACAAAGCAAATTTAGCACATTTATAACTAAATATAATACAACAGTATATTAGCCAAAATCCTTTTCTTACAAAAGCAAAATAAATAAATAAAAACACTTTAAAGAATAGAAGAAGTGGTAAATCTAGAACTAAGGGAGATAAGGTCATTAACATAACATGCAATATGAGTTAGTAAAATATCTGGATGTAATGTTAATTTATTAAATATTAATTTATTAAAACATTAACATACATTAGTTGATTACAGAAACACAGTTTATAGTGACACAACCAGGAATGACCCATGACTGTGAACATGCTCCGGCTCGCCAGAAAATCAGTGGTAAATTAAAAAAAATATGAATGATAAAACTATTTTTTTGTGCAAAAAAATTTACACTATGCTAGCGAAGCGCCTCGACACAATACAAGAGAGCAATGTTATTCTGCTCATTTAATATCCATAGAAGCGATACACGCCAGATGGTTCCTCAACACACCATTCCACAACACACAAAATCAATATAATGCTACTTTTACGATTTACGTGCTTGATAGCTAGCTGTATGCTGTATGATATATTTTTTTTTAATTCTTGCCGTTTTGTGCGGTAAATTTTATTTAACGCCCTTTTTATGGTAAGGTTATTTTTAAAACTGTTTTGTACAGTAAAACGGTGTAACTTGTATTAAGGGGTAAGATGGATGAGTCAATCTAAAGTTAAGTCCATTGACGAAGAGTTTAATAGTGAAATAAGTCTGTTATGGCTCGCATCACGCAAATTAAGTTTCACATTTGAATACTGGCCTGTCCGGTTTAAGTTATCCTGTTTTACACACGCAAGCAAACTGCATACAGTTCAAAATTTAAAAAAAGTATTGGCCATTGTCAGTACACGCAGCTTTTAAAACATTTTTTTTTTTATCATATTTTTTGCTTTGCATTTTACAAGAGGTATTTATAAGTTACAAATACAAAAAAACTAGAACGTTAAAACAAAATAAAAATCCCACAAAGACATGGCTAGTATGTAAGTATACATTTTTTTATTGACAGATGTCAAAAAGCTAAAAAAAAGTGCTAATATTAGAACACATTTTTTTGTCGCTAAAAATTAAAAAAATATAATAAAAGTATTTTATAAGTATTTATTTTATATATTATAAGTATTTTATATAGTATTTTATAAAGTATATAGTATTTTATATAATATTTATTATAAATTTTTTTATAAGTATTTTTATTTTACAAGTATTTATTGTAAAATAAAAGTATAGTTACGTAAACCTTGACAAAGAAGCTTGTTTGCTTTAAAACCAGTTGGTGAAAAATAAAAATTAGTCGTTAAAAACAAAGTTGTTTTATTTATTTTATTATTAAGTATTTTCTATTTGTCAAAAAAAGAAGCTGTTTGAATTCGTTTTTTTATCCATCATTTATAGAAAAATTGAAATAAAACAAATTTATAAAATTAATCTCTACCATATTGTCCTTATGAAATGCATCGAACAGTTTTAGAGCTATTAAAATTTAGTGTCCAAAGACAAATCCGAGTCTGAATTTACAATAAAGGATTTCAAGTAAACTATTCAATCTTTGACTAGATCAATAAATTTTTTAAGAAAATAAGTGTTGGCAAATAAAAACACATTTTAGACATTGCGGAGTTTCGAAAATTCAGCTTCCTGAAATAATTGGTTGGAGGGAAAATTTGAATTTAAAAACTTTTTTTTTCCTTTTTTTGTAAATTTAATATTTGAATTTGGATCTACTTCGATAAATATTGAATTTCTTATGGCAATTTTTAATGAGTTACGAATAACTCACTTTGGATTAGGTTTTGAAAGAGCAGGATTTAAATTTTGGACCTTGAACCGAGAGCCAGAAACATAACCACGTGACCACAACCCAGTTTTTTTTAAATTCTGTGTTAAATCTTATTTTCACATACTTTGTCCGTTTTTGGGTGGATCGAAAATTAGAGATAGGCGTTTCGGTTATTTAAAAAGAGTAACAGTTGTTATTGTTATACAAATTAAACTGTTTTGTGAAACCGTTCCTTAGAGCAGCGTGGACAAATAATCTTGTAAAAGCAACTGCTGAAACAGTTTCACAAAAGTTAATTTCAATGTTATTTGTTACGAGCCACGCTGCTCTAAACAACACAAGAAACAGGAGGAAGACTACGGTTTTACCACACTTCTATTAAAATAGTTATTAAAGCTCCTTTTTTAAGAAACTGTTTAAAAAAATGTTGTTGTACTTACATATTTCAATTTTTTAATCAAGTTGTGATCCCTTGACTCTTAGACTCACGGCTCAAAGGTCCGTGGTTCGAATTCTGCTCTACCCCAACTTGATTTCCATTTTTTAATAGTGAGTTATTTAACAACTCGTTGAAAACGGCTCTCAAAATTATATATTTGGGGAAATCGTGAGAACGAAAATATACATGTTAAAAAAAAGTTAAAATAGGGGAATTTCCAAATAAATCCAATAAAAAATCGAACCCGGGTGCTTTGTTATGCACTAATCAGTACACTGCGAGGCGGACTACTTGTATTATGCAGTAAATTTTATAGTAGTCATTAAGACTATAACTCTGGACTATAATTCCGATTATATTTTAAAATACCTAAATTTTGTAAATGGGGTCTGGAATTTCAATCATCTATGCGCTAAATAGTTGCAAGACGTGTTGTTATCTTACTCCTTTTTATTATTCATTTTATTATTTTTTTTTAGTATCATTAATACACTAAATTTATTTGTCAATTTTTAATGTGTAAACGGTGGCTTTTTTAAAAACTGTCTATGCGCTTTGTAGCTGCAAGACGTCCTGTAATCTATCTCCTATCTGTTTTAATTTTTGATTGATCTTAATTGAAAACGAGGAACTAGAATCCCAACCGTCCATGCGCTTTGTAGCTACAAGACGTACTGGGACATTTATTAATGGTACAGTGCCCTTGAGGTGATTTTCACAAAAACAGCGCTATATAAATTATCCAACTATACTGAGTGTACGGAAACCATTGAAAACCCTGCCAGTTCGGATAATAAAACCCAACATCTTCAGTGCAAGGTCTCATGCTCTCCCGATGTGATCATGAAAAGTCAATCTGCTTTCATAGATTACCCCAAGATCCTTAATTGTCGAAACCCTTAATTATCCATTATATCTGTCTCAGATTTGCAGTCTCGTCTGATCTCATTGTTTGTAACCCTGCCATACATTGATTTCGGCACATTCGTCTCAGAGGAAAACTTTATAACTACTTTAAAAGTACCACAAATTCGGAATATTCAGTGATCAGTTTCATTGCTTTTACGACATCTTTGAGACTAAATATTCCAAATTTATGGATTGAAGTATCACTCGTATTTTATTTCTATAATAAATTACAATAAACTTCCACCAAGAATTTTCACTTACAAACTTAAATACTTTTGAATACCTAAATACTTAGTTTATGTTAAAAAAAAAACAAATGTTTAAGGTACCAACCTATCCAATTTATAAACAATAAAAATGCAAATCTTACGCGGTTCGGAGCAAAGTAAAGGATAAAGGAGGCTTCATTTAATTCAAATCTTAATCGGCATCTCTTTTGTTTTTATCAGACACGCTGCTGTGTTACACTTCGAGGACTCTCGGAACGTGATAAATCAATTTGTATTATTTATTCGATTTTCAATTTAAATCTCCAGTAATAAGGGCATCTACTTTATTTTAAGTAAAGTCACATACAATCCACTGAAATCTTTAATAAACCCTCTTTTTGTGTGCATAACAATAAAATTGTATATATCATTCTAGTGTGTCTACTAATACAAAAAAAAAATGTATGTTCATTTGATTCACCGACACATTGATATAAGGTTATTAAGCACTCAAAAGCACTGCGAATTGGGTTGGGCACTGCAAAGGTCTGTGGTTCGAATCCCACTCTACCCCAACTTGATTCCCATTTTCTAATAGTGAGTTATTTACAACTCGTTGAAAATGGCCCTCAAAATTAAATATTTGGGTAAATCATAAGAACGCAAATATTTATTTTTATTTTTATTTTTAATACTTGTTATCAAATACGTCAAACAGTTTATTCTTACACGACAAAACGGGTGAATAATTTCTCTCCTTATAGACCTAAGCCGCTGATACATTAAAATTTTTAAAAATTATTTAATCAATGATTAATTACTAATATTTAAAGCATTAACTTCGTAGCCAAAATTTCACTAGATGTTTTATATGTCTACTTGTTTTTACACGTATCTATCTCTTCGTCGGGATACTTACTTTACCAAATGTTTTTACAGTTATTTACTAGGAAAAGGACAATAGATCCTGTAAACTGCATACCTAAATAAAACAGGGACCCTTCGAGTTTGAGTATCGTCTATCATCTTATCAACCTTAATAATAAGTTAAGTAATGCTATCTTTGTTTAGTTTTTTATCGTTTACTTTTTGTGCTGTTACATGTTCACATAAATGCCATACTTACGTTCAATGTATTATTATTATGTTTTTTTAAAATTGTTTATTGTTAACTTTTTAAAATCATTCTTATGTAGCTGAAATTTCAATCGTCGATGCGTTTTGTAGCTGCAAGACTTTTTATGATGCGGGCTATCATATTATATTTTGTATTTATTTATTATGTAAATGTTATAAACCATGAAATATCTCAATTTAGTAAATGGGGTCTAGAATTTCAACCGTCCATGCGCTCAGTAGCAAGACTTGTGGTTTTTTGACTTGACTTCAATTTTTATAAATTTGCTTTTTATTTCGTTTTTTTAAATATCACTTAAACTCTAAACTTTATTGTCAAATATATATTTATTTTTTATGTAAAAAGGGGCTAGCTTTCTTACTGTTCATGCGCTTTGTAGCTGCAAGACGTGCTGTTATCGAGCTCCTATATAAAATAATTGTTGCATATCATTATTGTTCTATATCATAATTGGAGACGAGGAATTAGAATCCCAACCGTCCATGCGCTCTGAAGCTTCAAGACGTGCTGGGATATTTATGTATTGTACAGCGCCCTTGAGGTAATTTTCCCGAAAATGGCGTTACATAAATTATCCAAATATATATAAATATACCAATATGAAAATCCACATTTCCATAGTAGTTGCATTTTTAATTTTTGCTTCCGACGAAAATGTCAAATTTTTTAATAACATGTACATTGATATTTTCGTACAGAAAATCCGATTGTACTTGTGAGGTGAAAATTTTAGGTAACTCTGTTAGCTTCCCATTTCAATCAAGGCTACCTGGTATTCTGGTCCTTTTTCATATGCAGAACTGTATTCTTCGTCTGCTTGGACTCGAGCATATAATTGCATCAATAATAAATAAAACAGATTGTGGAATTTTCATGGATGTTGGATGAAGCAGACATATTTACGTGCAAATTTATTCAGTCCACTTCGTGGCAATATTTCATTATTATTTGTCCATTTATTGACTTGTTTTGTTTAAGGTGCAGTCTCTGAGACCATCTTATTCTGGACTTGTGGTACAAGAGCGTGATAAATAAAACGAGATTCTGGGACATTGATAAAGGGGCTCAATAAGAAAGGGGTCGGCACTCTTCGGACTGATAAAATAATGCAATCGTGAATTTTTAAGAAAGCAAGAAAAATAAGTACCTTGCTTGAAGAGGGCGGATCCGGTTTGCAAAAAGTTAAGGAAATTATAAAAGAGTTTTAAAACCTAGGAATATCAACTAAACACAAAATTTAAATATATCCATTTTCACATATTAAGTTTCGAATTTTCCCCCATCTTGCACCTTAATGAAATAATTTTAATTCCGTTTTAAGGATTATAGCTTATAAAACACAAAAAATAAAAAAAATCTTATTTTTTTCAACCTTAAATGGTAGCACATACAAATTTTGCAAATGTTCGTTTATTTTTTAACAGTTTATTTAGTATTTTTTTTACAAATAGTATGTTTAAAAACAGCAAAAAATTTAATGTGTCTCTCTTTTTCAAATTTTTTTTTGTACTTCGGTTTGTATTTATGGGTCTAGGTTCCTTCAATTCATTTTTTTTTCTTTTTTTTCTTTTTTTTTCATTTAGGACCTCAAAAAGTTGACATATCTTCCCGCAGTGGGCTTTTTTCGTATAATTTCCTATGGATTGTCAAAATTATGACACATTTTGTACACGATTGTCATCGATGTACACCAACAAACACCAATATAAGCTCCTAAAGAACTAATGAACTGTAAGTCATAATTTTTGGCAATAAACAACTGTCAAATTGACATATGACTGTTGCTATACGTAAAAAATGACAAAAATTACTTATATTTCATTAATTGACACCTGACTGTTGCTATACGTAAAAAATGACAAAAAATACTCATATTCCATTAATTCGTACAATAATGTATTAAACAATTAGTATAACCCTATTTAATAATTAAAAGTGTCCACATATACTTAACACACATTTTATAAAACACTGTTTTTAAACATTATTCTGTTCATTTATAAATAATACCAAAAAAGGGAGCTTGTGTGGTTCCGAAACCAATTAGTAATTATTCAAATAAGAAGTGGTAAACAAAGTGTTTTAAATTATTTTTAATAACAAATATAATGAACTCTCACAAAGTTGTTGCTTTGAATATAAATAATAAAAATAATTAGTTATAATGATTTCCTAAGGTTGTCGATACCTTCCCCTCCACGACATTGAAAATTATTCACATCCAGAAGACAAACGCCTCCGTATTTCTACCCTATCGCTACGTCCGAAGAGCAATTAAGCGCTTCCAGTCTTTAACAGATGGAATCTGAGTGTTAAACGTTATATTTGTCTAGAGACAGAAGACATGAAAATATAAATTATATTTTATGCATCAGATTTTTGCACATGACATGAATAACTTTAAAAATATTGCCAAGTCCATGCGAGAGTCGCAAACTTGTCAAAAGCCAACTTAACAAAATATTTTTTTTTTTTTCAAAATAAGTTCAAGCTGTCAATATTGATATTAATTTATTAACGACATGGCACCTAATTTTGTACGCGACAGACACAGGTAGCGCCTTTTAATACTTTGTATTTTATACTTATTGTTTTGATTAGATTAAATTTGAAATAAATTTGTCTTCGCCTATTTATTTTTTAAATTCATAAACCAATTTCTTTCGGCAACACAAAACCTTCTTCAGGGTTAATTAAAAAAATTGTTTGTAACTTTGTCGCCAATATGTTGCCTTTTTCCAATGTAAATAAAGCTGTGCATTAAAGGCAAAATTATTTTAAGTATTAATGTTCCAGTAAGTTAGACCTGTAAACATTTAAAGTATTTTTGATTCATTCATATTTTTTAAATATTAAAAATTTAACAAATGCCTTTACTCAACGACCAAATAGACTTTGTTATGAATTTGACTCTTTAGATTTCTCCATGGACAGCCAATAGAAGTACTGTTTCTATTATCTACGAATTAGGTACTGAACGGCGTCTTTATTCCACTGTGCACATCCGTGTTCTCAGGTATTTTGGCCAAAATACAAGGCGGAGATAAAAATTGGTAATGCAGAGATGAGTAAAAGAAACTCGATCTCGAGGATAAAATCTTACAAGATGGACAGACATGGAGACGGAAGTGACTGGCGTCCATCTTCAGGAGGCCTCCAGGAGCGCTGAAGACAGAATTGGATGGAGGCAGATACTAGCATAATGTTTCCTTCCTACTAATGTGACCACGATTGCTCTGCCGAGAACAAACGACTCATATCACATATTTTACTGCTCAATATAGAAATTTAAAATAACCTCGTAAACGGTAAAATAATTTAAAGGGTCTTTTTAACCATTTTGCGTTCGAATACATTTTAATTTAAATTTATATTTTATCACACAATTTTTCGTAAACGTAAAAAAATATATATTTAACTTAATGTAAGTAAATAATTGTAAACAACCACTTACCGACTTTTTATGTCTAACAGCTTGGTAAGGTTACTAATTACATTAACATAAAGTAGGATTTTCATATATTATGTATCTTTTTTGGGTAATACCGTGTATGTTGGATTTGATCCGACGTTTCGGCTACCATTGCAGGAGCCATCTTCAGGGAAAACTGTGTGTTTTATAAAGTATAAAGTATAAAGTACTACTTTATAAAGTATAAAGTACTAGTAATTTGTACCGTGTCACAGTCAGCAGTAGGCACATTTCTAGTTTTGTAGGAAAGAATAATTATGTTTATGTACTAGTAATTTGTACTGTGTCGCAGCCGGCAGTAGGCACATATCCTACAGATAAAAAAAAAATTGCCAGGCTGTTTTATCTTCTAAATATTTTAAGTTCTCAATTTGGTTCCCATTTTTTAATAGTAAGTTATTTACAACTCGTTGAAAATAGCCCTCAAAATTAAATATTAGCGTAAATTATAAGAACGCAAATATTTATTTTTCTAAAAAAAAAAAAAAAAGTTACTGCAACTGTCATATACTTTTTTTAAAGAACGTATTTAGAACAGCAAAGCAACAGGTCAAGTTTAAAATCATTTTGACTAAATAATATATAATATAAGCCAAAAAACTTTTCTTACACAAATAAAATAAATATATAAAAGCGCATTCAAGGATGGAGGATGAGGTTAATCTAGAACTAAGGGAGATAAGGTCGTTAACATCAAATGCTACGCAGACGATGCCACCATAGTGGCGTGGCAGTGGCAATTCCTGGTGATTAGAAAATATATTTTTCAGTTAGAAGAACAAAAAAAAATGTTTTTTAATATTTACGTTTTGAAATCTCGAACCACAGCATCCTTAATTCTAAAGTGAAGGAACAAACGGGTGAAGTTTTGACAGCATGTGGATGCCTAAGAAATATATAGCACAAATAAACAGCAGTCGGATCCAGTTCAGTTCAGTGATGAAAATCAGCATTTATTATAAGTAAAGCATAGTATTATTATATTCTATTTGCAAAATAGTAAAAAAGCTAAAAAAATATACAAATCAGTGAAAATCAAATATCAGCAAATATTTAAGGCACTGTTTATTCTCACTAGAAATAGTAAATACCTGGAAGTTAAATTCGCATAAGAAGCAAACAAGATTAGAAGCAAGATTCGGATAAACAAAACGTGTGTCAAACCAATCATGGTGTGTGCAATAGAAACGAGAGTAGATACAGAAATAACAAAAAAAACGAAATAACTAAGAAAATTCTTAGGACAATCGCAGAAAAACCGTTTCGTCTCTTTTATTTTACGAAAATCAACAGACGCAGACGGGAGAATTGAGGAAACTTGGACATTTTAATGCAGAATGCTAAGTGTTACACGGGGTATAAAGTGACTCCTTGAACCAACCAATGTCAGGTCAGCCCACTAAATGCCTAGACTTCCATATTCCCTTCTCTAAAATATTTTCCTTCTCAGTTGCAATTCAGTTCGAATATAATATTATATTATTTAATTTATTGTCTTGTCCACTAGGTACGAGGCATTCAAAAAGAAAGCAGAAACAATTCAAGAAACTGTCATTGTGCAGTGCTAAAATAATGGCTATTGTAACGTAAATAATAATTACATCCATGTGATTACAAAAATACTTTATCACTGTCTTTATATCATAGCGATGGGTATCTCCGCATCCAGCGTCCGGTTCCTGTGAATTTGCATCGGACAATCTCGGAGAAAAAGAAGGCTCTCGAGGTATATACAGCCTGAATTGTGAAGTGTGGGTTGTTATGCAGAATACGGTGGTAATCTAACCGGCAAACTCATTTCGCGAGAGAAAATCTTCTAAAGTTGACATGTTCAAATGGCAGACATTATATCATTTTGTGTGAGACATACAGTACTCATTATAATATACAAAAATCAGTAAATTACAAATAGTATCACTAAGAAGACAGTAATGAAAAAAATATTTACAAAATAACGCACCGCACAGCAATCTTAGGATACAAGTTATTTTTAAATATATACATACAAATAAAAATTGCTCATTGCCGAATAAGAAAAGCTCCCCAAAGAAGCTCTCTGTTTACTCAAAAACCACGATTTCTGGAATAATTATTATTAGTAGAAAAAAAACAGATTATATGAAGTTAGTACATTGAATAGAGTAAAAAAGGAAAGGGAATATGTCACTTACTGGGATTCAATTATTTTACCTGATTAATTCGCAAAAATGCTAACAAAACCTTAGGAAATACTTTTTTTTAAGCCACTGTATCCGGTTACGCCACATTTACCATATGTGTTTTATATATAGCACATTACACTGAGTTGCGGCATTATATTTATTTGCTACCTTCTGAGCCCTGATTTATATGTTGCAATTATTTTGCTGTGGGTACTCTTTTTTTCTTTCCGACAGTAATAAAAACCAAACTGTCACCGAGTGAACACGTGCTACATATTCCGAACGCGATCGCAAATAATTTGTTTTAGCGATCAATAATCCACTGTGTCGTATTATCACATATTTATTATCAAAAAACTGACAAATGCCGATCCTTCTTGACCACAGATCTGATTCTGCCTACCGCGAAAGAAGTCCGAACAATAAGATACTAAGAACCCCAGTACATGGTAGGTAATTGCATTCATTTGTATTAGTTTTCAGTAGCAAATAATATAAAGATAACCAAAATCCTTAATCCTGTAATTTGAGCATCCATCAGCATCTGACCAGTGGCATGATCAGAATCTGTTTATGCAACTGGACATTATAAAAGGGCCATAAATAATTTAGAGGAATTTCACTAGTTATACAAAGAGAGGGAGTAAGAGACAAAACAACAAATCTGCTTTGCAAATTGATTATGCCATTTGCAGTAACGCGAAGGGGAATCAACAATATGAAATACAAATATTTTTTCATATCGAAATCAAATATATCATTATCTTAAGCAGTTGACTTCCTCTAAAGTAGTTTTTCGTCCTGTAGTTCTGACAATCTGTCATCTATGGGTGTCTAAAACATCGAGAACCTCGTGCCTTATAAAGTAGGCATGCGTGCTTAAGGCATTCAAAAAGCATCCACAGTATTTTGCCCAGCCAACCGAGTCGTCTTCGTTTGAATAAAGTTGTCATCCACAGTTTCTTTATACACACTCCTTTTTCCTTCAATTTTTTTCTTGGTCACAAATAATAAAAATGTGCGCAACTAATATTAACAGCATGGATAAATCTGATAAAAAAATCTTACATACAAATAATAAAGGCTTAAAAGTAAATAATATGGAAATATTTCACATTAGGAAAGCTTTGAAAAATAATGTTTCTTTGATCAATATTCTAAACACCTTTTAATATAGTCTTTTAAACGATGTTCCACTGTAATGGTCTCTCTATTAAACGTATTAACCCATTGCAACCCAACGCCCAAAGCCGGCGAATCGCCGGCCAAAGTAAATTTGTCACTGACACACAAAACCGGCGATTCGCCGGTTTGTCTTTGAAGTGATTTTTTTTGCATTAAAGTTAAATGACAATAACTTTTTTCAGAAAAATTACATAAATAAGTATATTTTGTTTTTTATTTCATAATAAAATATAATTATCACAATTTCTTTCACATTACTAATGTTATTGTTATAAATGTGTCTAAATTAAAAAGTGTGTTGAATGAACAAATTATGTCATATATATAGTGGTGCAATGAGTTATGTTCATCCCCTCCCTCCATCCCCTCTACCCTTTTTCAACCTTTTCTCAAACAACATAGAATATTTTCATAATTTAATTGGTGCATGTTTGTCCTTATCAGTGCATGTACTCATTAAAATGCATGTCATGTTGATTTTTATTTTTGTGCAACAACTATGGCAGCATGCGTCGCACTCCGAGTATAATCACAAGTTGGTTCATGATTACAACACCAGGTTTACTAGCATGGAAGGACTAGCTGTTCCTAGATATTGCAATAAATATGGCAAAAGGACACTGCAATACAGTATACCTTAAATATTTAACATGTTACCAAACAATATTAAAAATACTGAGTTAAATACAGGAGTGAGACGTTTGCTCAAATTATGGTTATTAAAAAAAGTTTTTTGTATTAGTGATAGTTTTTAATTTTTCATAATGTATTATGTATTGTTTTTCAAGTAAAATTATTGTCATTGTAGGTTAAGAGTTAATAATCGATGTAATTTATAAGAACCTGCGGACAAGTTGTATGTATGCAACTCAGCAAGACTTTAATTTAAGACTATTGTGTAAATATTTTTGAAAAAAAGAAATGAAAAAAAAAAAGGGTTATAGTGGGTTTTGCATGTTGGTTTGCATGTTGGTTTGATTGGTGTCCTGACAAAGAGACGGGTAGACATAGAAATGTCGGTTAGTGGTTTTATACAAATATTAAATAACATGAAGTACAAAAATAATAAGTCAAAATTGAGTTTTCAAATTATGATTCCTCATTCTTAGAAAGAATATCCTAAATAAAGTTACTCGGTTGGCCAATATTCCCTTACACAGGCGAGGTTGCGTTAGGCTCACACCCTGAATGCGCTGCCTTAGTACCTGTACAGGCGTCAGTTGCGTGTGAGGGTAATCAGTATGAGCTGCACATTTTTTAATGCATTTTTTATGCATTTGTTGGTGGCATTAACTGATACCCTGTCGGTAGTTACAGGTGCGCTGGAACAAAACCGGTCTAAGGTCGCAGCGAACAGATTTTTAGCGCACAGGAAAATCATATAACTTATTCCTACCCAAGGCTTTATTCAATAGAATAAAAATCATCCCCACTTTCATCCCTTTCTCTTCTAAGTCTTTTATATCGTAAATATTTTATTATTTATTTTTATTATCATATTACATTACAAACAAAAAAATTATAATTTATTCAAAGTTGCTTTGACCATCTAACTAGGGTTATTTACCCCGTTCTAAAAGAGTCAAAAAATATATTAAAACAGTAATCAATATATACAAACAGTTTCAAAGATAGTGGCCAAAGTGAAAAACTAAGTAAAAATGGATTAAAAACATGGTAAAAAATGTAGTAAAAACATGGTTTAAATATAGTTAAAAATTAAGCAAAAACATAATAAAAACAAAGTAATAAATGTAGTGTAAACAAAGTAATAAATATAGTGTAAACAATTTTAAACATTTAGTGAAAACATATTAAAAAAATATTTATATATATATTTATAAATATTTTAAAACTCAGTAAAATACGAAGTAAAAACAGAATACATAGTAAGAAACATATTTAGAGTCATTGTAAAAAAATAAATGTTTACATTTATTTATTTATGCTTTATTTAATTAGTTCATAACATCTTAAGAACTAATATAAGCTTTTAATAAAATAACAATTTTTTTATCAAAATTTTCTCAATTACAATTTGTTTCAAATTAATTTTAAATATTTTTTCTCTTTCCTTTATTTCTTCAGGTAACTCATTGTACAGCTTCAATCCCTTGTACAATGAGTTTTGAGATTCTGTTTTTTTCCTCATTAGTAATCTTTTTTTTTTTTACCCCTTGTTTCATATGTATGACATTGTTGGTTAAATTTTATTATTGTTTTAATTTTATTCATCCCTTTAATTATTTTATGTGTAAAAATTGCCACATTATATTTAATTTGTTGCTTTACTGTGAGCAAACCAAATTTTTTGGCCATTCTTTCTACATTTTTTTTTTTTTTTTTTTGTATAATCCTCATTGCCTTATTCTATGTGTATAGTAAGAAGCGTATTTAATAAAACAGCAAAATACCGAGTAGAAAGAGAAAAAAAAACTGAGTACAAAATAAAGTAAAAGTTGTTATAAATACAAATATTGCTCTCCCTTCAACCCCCTCCCTTAGCTTACACGTATTTCGCATTCTTTATCACAGTTTAGTATTTTATGATTTTCGTTTTTTAGACACATTTCTCAAATAAAATTGTTTTGTGGAATATCAATAATTAAAAAAAAAAACAATAAATGTGGTTTTAAATTAAAGTTGGGATGTTTTTTTCGCAGCCTTAGAGAAATTATCGCTTCTCTTAGTGAATAAGTGGCTCCACGCATACAAATAAAATGTTCTGCATTCACTTTACTTGCGGCGCGTAGGTATGTTAGGATTATTATTGCAGAAATGGATTGTTTCTAGCTTATAATATACACACATACACACACCCGCAATACTCACACACATGCAATTATACATATACTCGAATATTACCCCGCGCCGCTCCCCCGCCTCTTCTGGCGAGAATTATTATGTTGCTACGTTCAAATGATATTTTTACTAATTTATTTTTAACACAATCTAATGAAAATAATGATGTTGGGTACAAATAAAGGCAAAATCGTAAGTTTTTAATGGTATTGAATGATCATTTAACCCATCCTACTAAGAATTTTTTTTTTTCACAGTCGCAATAAATTTTAATCTTCATTACTCTTCCTAGGGGGTGGAATCCAGCCAAGTCTTTAAACTTTTAGACGTTCTCAAAATATAATAAAATTTACCTTATATATCACTACTCAGATATTTAAAAAAATATTGCTACAGTAAAAAAAAACAATTTTGAGAAAATATTTTTTTTTCATTCTTTTCAATTTTATTTATTCCTATAAATGAGTATGTTCATAACAAAATGGAATACCTTGATTCAAACATATAGAAATAATGAAAATAAAAAGATTTTTTAACATAATATCTAGATAGTATTATGTTTAAAAAGTAAGAGAATCTTCTAACGAAAAACTCCCTCAGAGACGTGAAAAATGTCAATGTCCAAATTAATATTGTTCAACATAGAGATAGTCCTTCCAACAGGCGTAACCATTGGCAGGTTGGTCCTGTATATTGGAATGTGGAACAGCCTATGATGACACTGTCTGGAATCTGGAACAAAAAAGCTAATGCTCCGCATAATTTCAGGGTTGTTAATAATACCGCGCAACAATTGAAAGAAATGCGTAGTCAAATACACATTACTTCTGGTCTTCAAACTGCTGTAACCATGCGTAACTCAGTGGGATAAAGCCATGGATAATATCCGCACTCCCCCATGAAAAAAAAACGAAAAAACCTTATTCTGAACCCTCTCTACCATAAGAGAGTAGTTCAACTCACACGGTCCCCAAATCATCGAGCCTTGGAACGTGGAAGTCTTAGCTTTTACAGAGCTTATAACCTGTCCTTGACTGGTTTAAATAGCCCCTTGGTCAATGCAGTCTTGTCTCCAAACATTTGGATACATTGTTTAAGACAAACCTTTTTACTATAATCATGGACAGTTTTACTAAGTTAATTAATGATTTTATTTTTTTATTTTTATAATTTACCAAACATTTCGAATATCAGGGCAAACATAAATGAAAATGAGAGTCAAGATGCGGTAGAGCGGGATTAATACCTCAGAACTCATATTTCAAATCCAGACCTGGATCCATTAAATAAAACGGCTTGCCCACCACATACCGCACACCGCATTTGAGGACGTAAGTCTCCTTGGCGGTACCCACATACACGGACAAGTTTCTCGTTGCCTAATTAAAAACGCTTTCCGAAGAAATTTTCTGCAATCTGGTAGCCTTAGCATCTTTGCGCTAAAAAAATATAATAATAAATTCAGAAGTACATATAATACAGTGTCACCTTTCAATTAAATATTCATATTGAACCCGGTGGGAATCAAAGTTTTTTTTTATTTTTTAATTTTTTTTTTAGGTATAGGTCAACAAAGATACATACTAGAAAACATACAATTTGAAAGCATTCGTCGTTACAATTTAACATGCATATATATCTTCAATTATAGAATTACACAAAATAGATTATACATTAAGTTGTAATACATATTTTTTTAATATATTTTTTTTATACAGGATACAATGCAATAAAAAGTAAGTTGTACGTGTGTACTTATTGAATAAGATTTATTCCTAAGAAATTATTCGCAAAAGCTGAGAGAGTATCATGAAAAATGACAATTTTATTGTTTCGACAGTATATATTATATTCCCGACACATGCGGGCCATAGGTGTGTGGTATGTGGCATTATTTGAAAACAAAGGCAGTTTAAATATTTTCCGATGTCTGAGTATTCTCAATCCCGCATTTATTTGTATTTTATTTAGGAGGTTAGTATCTAATTTGTAGTTTAATATTTTATACAGAAATTTTATATCGAAAACAACGCGGCGTTTTATCAAAGAATTAAAATGAAAAAGAGTTAGAAGTTGCTCGTAATTTGAATTTGAACGTGGGCTAGAAATTTGGAACTTATACAAAAGGTACTTTAAGAACTTTTTTTGAACAGATTCTATTGAATTTATATGCTTTTGATATTGCGGACTCCATACGCATGAGGCATACTCAAGATTACTGCGAATCAAACTCATATATAGACATATGACAGATTCCGGATTTTTAAAGGGTTTGGTTACTCTCTTTAGGAACCCCAGTAGCTTAAGTGAATTACGAGTTACGTAATTCATATGATGTTTAAAATTTAATTTTGTGTCAAAATAAACCCCGAGATCCTTAATAAGTTAAAAGCAGATCAATGCTTTTACCACTTCACTTCGAGGCGGGCATATTTGCGCTAAATTTATATTTTCTAAATTCCTGCCAGAGAGTAGTCATTGAAATAAAAACACTCATCTAGTGTTTTGGTTACATATTACATTGTATTTTTCGTTTAGTCCGGACACGGCAAAAAATCAGTTATCATCCTCAAACCCTTTTTTGCACCTGGCAGTGAATAGAGCATAGCATTGTAAAATCAAATGCCGCGTATCTCGATAATTTGTTACTCGAAGGTTTTGTGATCAGTCTTACGCTTCAAGTGCCAGTCCAGGGACAATGTCAGTGGAAAAACACCTGTAGAAAAAAATATTTTATATCATCCTTCTCGGGAAACGAACGCGGAACCTCAAGTATGGTTGGCTGGCGTATCTTCACTCGATATTTTCTTTCAGAATTTTAAATTTATGGTAGCCATCGAGTCAAAAATACTCGACTTATTTTTATTAAAAGCGTCTGTGAAAAAAAAGGACCCCAAACCATTGATTCTCCTCAGTAAATATTCAAACCAGGGGTGTATTAGAATGCATGCAGTGACATTAGTAATTTTCTCCCCCAGCTACAACCCTTAGGCGTATGATTTTCTCTTGTCTTAGATACGCTCAATTGGAAAACGAATGCTTTCAAAGCGTTTATTTTTACCCTTTGTAAAGAACGTTGAAAATATATCCCGTTTCATGCGAAATAAACCTTTTTCATAAAATAATTGTGTTATTAAATATTATTTTAATAAATTTCTTAGTTCAGGTACTTGCGCCAAATGACCGTTTTCGTATGACATTATTTTCGATAACGGTTTAATATTTGTGGAGCAAAAGCCGTTTATAAAGATTGTCTAAAATTTATAAACTGTAAAAAAGTTCATAGTATACCTAGACACTATTACAAATATTAACTGTAAACTATGTAAACTGTATTAACTATATAAAATAATATAAATTTTACTTTTTCTTTTCAGCCTGGGTGAACGTTATATATTTAAATATACATGACATTTATGGTTGATTTCTTTACGTACCTACCTAAATTTAAATGCGGAGTGTTTATTTTGTTATGTTGTTAGTCAACATAAGACTGAAAATTTCATTTTTTAGTTTGACAGCTTGTTTTTTTAATTTGTTTATGAGCAAATTCCTGTCGTCCAGCTTAATGATATTTAAGTTTCGTCTATGTTTTACAAAAATGTAATTAAATTTTGGCGTTTTAAAGACGGTTTTTTGACCAAATTGACATGGAATGTTCCAGAAGACCAGTGGACTTCAATGATGATTGCTTAAACCATATTAGTCATAAAGATTCTCTTTAAACCACCGTAGAATTAATGAAGAAGGTGAATTGTAGTCACATAACTGTAAACCGCCATTTTAAATTATACTACCGTCGTTGAAACGCAAATACCATCGACGAGCTGTTCTTTTATTCATAGAATCTTAACCGCACACTGCGCAAATATCGCGGGCAGCTTCGACAGCTTTATTTCCTCGATTGAACGCAAACAGGTGTGTGTCGAAAATGCTCACTTTCGTTGACTTGGCATTCCATTTCGAAGGCTTGTAATCAAATAAAATAAAAAATGTAAAAGTAAACAAAACATCTTGTCGAACAGAATATTTTCTTTCAAATGACGTATAACCTTTACCATTTTGTTTTACTTTTGGTGTTAATTTTTAAATTTGGAATACAACGGACCCAATTTACGTTAACACCCAATATTTTAAATAAACGTGAAGTGTTTTTATTGTGTAAAAAAATAGTAAGTTAGATCAATCAATTTAGATGTACGTACAAAACAATAGTGTAAATATTCTAAATTATGATAGTAAATGTGCAATATTTAAATTTATTTAAAAACAACAGAGTTACAAGAAAGACAAAAATGTAAATATAGTTCTGTAAATATTGTTTTAGACTATGTTTAATTTTAAAAATAAATAAATAAAATAATTACAATAAATTTTAAACTGTTACCCTTCTCAGTGAATTTATTTAATTTCAATTTTATTTAAGTGGGGTACAGAATATATCATCATCATCATCATCATTTTTTCCTTTTCACACCTAATGGTGCATAGGGCACTGCATTGGTACACCAATATCAGCGCATATCTTGATCATTTTCCTTACATAAAGGAAAGATATTCAGTCTTACGCTTCAGATACTAGTCCAGGGACTATGAAATATTCAAGCGTGAAAACACATTTTTAAAGAAATATATCATATCAACCATGTCGAGAATTGAACTTGAGACCTCTTAAATGGTAGGCAAACGCGCTGACCATGACGCTACGAGGCATTCAACAAAAATTGGATCAGAACATATTGTTATTTAACAATATTTTGAGTTTGTCCAAATTTTTTCAAACTCCCTGGGGAGCTGTTTATATTAACATATTACAACAGAGACGAATAACATTTAAGAGAAGGTAATATAGAAGTCTACAGAGGCATCTACAGAGCTTATGACCTGTCAATGGCTGGTTTAAGTGGCCACTTTACACACTGTTTAACATTTACCATTCTGCCATATATTTGAACATCTATATTCCTTCAATTCCTTCATCTGTTGATGTTTGTGAAGTTAAAGATCTGAAACCTTTTTTTATGTAGGTAAGATTCATCTAATTGAATTATTTCACCCACATACTAGGCAACGCCTGAAAATGTTATTTTTTCAATTTCTATACTTTTTCATGGACCAGGTGGATGTATCAACAATATTTTGAGTTTGTCCAAATTTTTGTAGGCAAGGACTGGATTCAACTCCCTGGGGAGATATTTATATTAACATATTGACAGGTTATTAGCCCTGTAGATGCCTAGACTTCTATATAACCTTCTCTAAAATGTTCTTCATCTCTGTTGTAATATGTTTATTTTGTTATTTAATAGTATTTTCATAAAAAAAATATGCAAGCGGAGCCATTTGCTAATGAATGCGAATAAATTGACTGATGTTATGGTTTTTGAAAGAAAACAAAGTATCACTAAATATGTGATCAGTGTGAACGGAATTATACTGAAAGAGGTAGAGGAATTAGTGTATCTGGGAAATATTTTTACAAAGGATGGAATGACTGAGAAAAATATTGAAAACGGGGTGAGTGCCTGGAACAGAATGAACGGTGCACGTTAATCAAACATGACAAATAAATGATTTTTTGCATGAGGGAAAAATTAGCAGCTAACAATGAAGTCATGGTGATGAACCTTCCGTATCGGAGCAAAGTAATCGTTTAAATATATATATATATATAAATAATTTATTCCTACCTACCCAAATTGTATAGTAATTTTATAACTTAACAAAAATAAACTAAAAATCTACACTATACTATTAAGTAAGTTAAGTGCTGTTAAAATTCTATGCAAAAAAGGCGCACCAACATCGAGATCCATATATTATGAATGGCCGAAATGGGCACTATCAACAAGATCAAAAACTGAGTCTGAGACATGTCAAAAGTCGGAATAATCGGCGAGCGAGAGAAAGTCATATGGCGTTCTATCCTCTCTGCCTACCCTTTCGGAAAAACGGAGTAATTGTTTTTTTTTGTTTGTTAGAATAGCAAAAAATTCATACAAATATCTGTAGAAAAAGTTTTTCATACACTGAAAACACCAATGGACTTAAATGGACGGAAAATTGATCAACCGTTGTTCGGAATATAAATAAGGTTTTGTAGACACTAGAATGCCTTCAGGCAATGAATTTCGAGGAAAATACTATGGACTTACTAAAATATGATTGTAAGCATTATTATAGGATGGAATTCTCGCACAAAAGTGTCGCTTAGTGCAGGAAGAATGAAACGGCATTTTTAGGGGTTGTTCTGTCTTGTGTTCGCTTATTGCGCCTTGTTAGGGGTAGGTTATTAAACAAACCTGATTCAGCGTATTTTGTAGCCCCCTTTTCTCGGTTTAACTTGATTTGATACAGTTTGATAATAAATAATTGTTTAGAACGTGAGCAATATCAAAAGAGATATGAATATATTTTTTTAAAGTATATATCTCTACCGATCTAAATTCAATTATTGGGGAATGTGATCAATTTAATGCAATCAATTTAATAACAAAATTTATAACCTGTAACTGATAGGTTCAAGTTATGACTTTATTCACTATATTCATAATTCCTTAGGTACAACTTCTGAGACTACAAACATAGACACAATTATAAATAATACAGTGTAAATTGATCTACATGCCCTGATTTCCACATTTCTCTATAAACTCTTTATAAACAACGCTCTCAAATCATAATTATTATATTTGTAATTTTAAATTAGAAGTGAAAATCGACCCTCTTAAGACTTCACATAAAAAGACCTATATCTCGAAAGAAACTACTTAAAACAGACAATGACTGGTTCAATGCCTTGTAAATACCTTTGATCTCCATATTCCATTATATATCCCTCATGTAAATTGAGACATATTTCTTACATACTTTTCTCGTCTGTGTTGAGATAACTTTAATTATTATTTATGTTATTTTTTGACAAATCAAGATAATAATTTTAACCTAATTTGATGTAATTTTTGTCAAAAAAAGTGACACCTATTTAGCTTCCGAAAACATCAACAGATTGAAACATGTATGGAATGCAGACAATTTAATAAATAAAGACAGAATGGTGAATGAATGTGGAAAGTCGACATTTAAACCATTTTAACCAATTTCGTGATTCTCTTCTCAAAATAAGAAATGAGAAAAAACAATTGTCTTTAAATAAAAGATGATGACTCTTTTAAAAAACCAACTAGTTTAAACAGAACGTACGTTGAAGTTTTTTTCAAAAAAATTTAAAGGCTAGGTTTTACTTTTTATTTGCATTGCAGCGTGCTTTTTTGGGTTCTTGCGCATCTTAATAAAATAAATTGTGTCACTTTTTTTTAGATCTTTTTTGAGCCCCTTGGGCGGACATGTGTAATTCTATGAAAAAATCATAATATACCGTTAATAAAATTGCAAACATAGCTTTCATTGCTGTGTGAGATGCTACAATTTTCCCGATAGATTCCAGGAGACTAAAAACAGACAGCGGTATTCGATTATATCTCTCCTCACTTAATTAACTCAAACATAACATAGGACCTTCACGGGCCGGTGCTCTCTCATGCGCAAAATACAAATGTACAATTGCCAATTTGCGAGTTAACATCTTTCTAATTTAAAGGCGGCGTATGAATGGATGCCGAAGATAGTGGAATTAAAATATCCGCGGCTTTATTCTTGTAGGCGTACTAGTGTCCTTTAGCTAACGTTATGGGCGTGGTGGTGTACGTGTTATCTCTTCGCCTGTCAGCTCTCCTGGTAGGAGATTCGAGAATAATTGGATTCTGATTTAAAGCCAAGAGTAGATTTCTATAAAAACGAATATTTATTACTCCGGACATAGGCGATAACAATGCGAGTAGTTAATTAATGTTCTGTTGCAATAAAAATATTATGATTTTGATTATGTAAGGAATATAGGTATATAGTTGGTGACAACAATATAACTACAGTCGTCTGCATACCCACACAGCTTGGCAAGTCATTCTAGATTTTTCTCTCTTAGCAAACAGTCGCTCTCTTACCACAATATAATAAGCATTTAGAATAAACCACGGTCAACTACAATAAGTCTTATTATTGAACTTCACATACCACAATAGGGTATAACAGATTTCATAAAAAACCTGATAGGCAATATGACGGACAACAAATAAATGACAGTAGACAACGATATAAAACAGTACTTTTGCTATCAAAGGCAAAAACAAAGTACGGACAAAAACACTACAATTTTCCATAACCACTATAACTATCTAACAAGTATATAAACGCCCAGTTTTATCTGTTGTCTTCGGATGTAAAGTATACAAATATTACAATATTTGAGTTTGTCCAATTTTTTTATTTTTTTACGTTTTTATTATTAATAAAAACATTTAATACAAAAAGTACATATTAAACTCCTAGGAGTTATTAAAGAAACTCATTTGGGACCGTAGATAAGAAAAAACATTTTTTTGACAATACATAATATTATGCAAATGAATACATCCAAAATAAAAAGAAAACATTATTGTATAAGAAACATAAAACACTATCTTATATACGAGTAAACTACATTTATAATTATCACTATCAAAAAGATTTAAGAAATATTTTTTAATTGCGTAGACAAAAGACTGGATTTCACCCTCTCGAGAGTCATTAAGATTAACAAATCACAACAGGGATGGAACATACCTTAAATAAGGGAATATGGAAGCCTAGGCATTTACAGGACTTATGACTTGTCATTGGCTGTTTTAAGTGGTCACTTTACACACTGTGTAATATTCACCATTTCGCCTATGTTTGAACATCCATATTTCTTCAATTCTCCGAGACTCCATAGGTTAGGTAACACCAATGGAACGGCTGCAGACATTCTGTTCAATTCTTTACCATCTTATAAGGCCACAATATCAAGTTTATTATTTAAGTTTATAGATGGCAACCATGAAGTTTCGCATAAACAAATTGTCTTTGTTGTTAAGAATGTATGCATGTGTATGCGCATGAGTGTATGTATGTGTGTGTGTATAAATGAACACTATTATATGAACACCGGCTATTCAAAATTACACGAATACGGCATCTCATTAATTTAAGATGGTGTTTTATGGATTTATTATATTAACATAGCATAAAATTAATTTCCTTAAAGAAATAGTTAATGGCTGATATGTCTAAAGGTAATAGTGTCCAATTAATGGTATGTGGGTTCGCACATAACTTGTTAGTTGGCCGGCTGGTTGCACTCTGTTCACAATAACACACAGTCGTTCATTTGGCTGGAGAGGTGGTTAGCGGCTAACTAACATATGCAAGGAAAACCACCCTTAGTAACAAGTGTAAGCTTACCATTGATCCATTATCCATTGTATTATTAGTTATCCTTGTTTACTCCGGCTTAGTGACGGAGCCGACTGTAATAAGGGTAACACATTTCGTCCCAGAGCTGAAATCAAAATCAATTATCATGAAATACGATTCAAGTATTTAATGAACACGGATCTTTTTATTTTGCCATCACTGCGATATTTTCAAGATCAATGATTTCCTTTTTACTTGTAACTAACCATTAGCTTTATATTTAAAATCAATTTTTTTTTTAACGAGTTATCAATTTATTTCATTTTATCTGGTACTTAATTCAACAAAAACATGAACGAGAAAAATATTCCAAAAAACAGTTTGAAGATTTATTTATTTATGTTTAATTTTGTGCACACAGTACCATGTTGTTATAATACATTGATATTATTACCAAAAAAAACATTAACCTTACACCGCATGAACTGTGTATCTTCACAACACAATATATTTATGTATAATACAATTTTTAAACTGAACAATAAAATGTGACTAGAACATGTATAACACGTGACTCCACTTTGATGGCATCTCCGTTGTTGTGAAATATGTAGTGTGAAGTGTGGCTCATGGAGTGATGAGTGTAAAATGTGGTGTCCGTTTTATATGAATGGGAGATTTAGTATTTTTGGTCTTTGCTTTTTATATTTATTTTATTCAAAAAGAGGCTAAATATTATAAATAGAGGCTAAATATGAAAATCTAAATGTCATTGTTGTCAATGAGACTCAGTTTCCGTTTATAACAGACAGCTGAGTCTTAAAATACGTACACCTTCTCAAATTTTATAAATGAATTATTGCTCTTCCTAATAGAGAATTCTGAGCTACTCTGGTGTTGCATTTGTCGTTCTTTGGTAACGTGGTATGTCGAGTGCGACCAAAGAGAATATTAAAATTGATTTCAGCCAGCAAATTGGCACAATCGAATCAATTATTAAGGCTGTAATCTGGTAAAACGCACGCAAAATGAGGAAATTATTTGGTTTTGCCATTTAAAAACGATAACGAGATATTTCTATAAAAAAATATACTTAAAAGTTTTATGTAACTAAAATATAATTACGTTTAGACCGGCAAATTACGCCATTTCAATTTTAGACTTAGCTTAGGTATCCGGGTTCTCATATAGAGACTAAGTATAAAACTATTTTTTTTTTACAATAATTTAAGATTAATAAATTGAACATAAAATTGGCTGAAGCAATATCATAATTTTTTGATTTCGAAAAGAAAAAAAATCATTTTGAATAACATACGTTTTTGTGACATTTTTGTTTATTTATACGTAAAATTATGCCTTCTGTAATACTTTAAAAAAATATATATTTATTTAAATATTCAAGTTAAAATCTTTTTTTAGAGATTTGTATTCTTTTTTTTCAAAAGAAGATAATTCTAGTTGTAATATTCAATTTGTAACAATATCCTTTTAAGGTTTTTATTACCTTCATACCTGCCCTTACTAACACCAAAAACAATTAAAATAACTAACCTTAATATTACGATATTCTTTTGTACTTATTAAGTTATACAAAAAAAAATAAACCACTCTCATGTAAAAAAATCACATTCGTCATTGTTCTACTATTATGATGAATTCCACATAATCTTCAATTACAGAATTACACAGAGTGTAAATAATTACATTTGGTATTTAACATTATATATGTGTCAAAAAGAGGTCGGATACGTGTACTTATAAAATATTATTAAATCAAATTTACTCTTAACATATTACTCCCAAAAGTTGGAAAATGATCATGAAATATGTATATCTTGCTATTTTGGCAGAATATTATGTCATATTTCCCATACATACAGGCCGAAGTTCTTAATTATATTGCATTGCTTAAAAATTAAATCAATATTTTTTGTAAGCAACGCAACAACAGAAAAATTTAATATTAAAAATAACACAGCGTTTCATAAGGGATTCAAAATAAAAAATATTTAGAAGTAGTACCTAGAAATTCACGAGTAAATAAATGGATTCTACTTTATTTTAAAATATTTTATTTATTTATTTATTTACTTAAGTTAGTTAATATTACATTGTATATTAACTAATATATTTACAATTATAACAAATACTTATTAAATATTTATTACATAACTACATTATTACAATAAACATAACATTTTTTTTTTAAATCCGTAAGTTTTCTTTCATTCTTCATACTTTCAGGCATCTCATCATACAGTTTTAACCCTTTATACATTAAGATATTTTGTGATTTTGTTTTTTTTCTTAAGTGGTAGTCTTATCCTATTTCTATTTCTTGTCCTACATTTATGTACATTTCTATTTAATATAATTTCACTTATAAAATATGGTCAGTTAATTTTACTAAAGAAACTAATTGTTGTTAGAGGTCATTTAATTTAAACGTAATATTTTTATTAAACATACCTGGGTCTGAAGGCGTTACTAGCAGTTAAAGTCATCCCTTCCTTATCGAGAGAACAACGCTCCCATTATTGGATTGGTTCAGAGAAGGCACATGGGATTGAAAGCTCTATCGACAAGTGGTCGAGAGGACAACGCTAACTTGGACGTCGGACAGTAGACAGTAGACACCTAGAGCTTTTGGTACCAGGGAACATCAACTTCATTTACATACAAACCTATCAAATTAATAAAAAGACATGGAACTAATATCCTTCTTGTGTACAAACGGAACAAAGAACACTTTTTATGCGTTAAATATAACTACCCTCGCGCAACGGGTTAGAATCCTATTTAAAAAAATCCAACGGAAATTACTCTGCTTTGTGTTGTACGGATAATGCATTTGCCTTCCTTATACGAGTTCTCTAATTCGATTCCTGATAAGGTTGACATGCAGTATTTCATTCAAAATTCATAGTCAAAAGTCTAGAACCTGAAGGGTAATACTAAAATCAGGGATAATCTTGCTCTCTTTTTTATTGTAATTATTGTTGACACGCTTTGATTGGATTGGCAACGCGTGCCATGTTTACCAAATGATATTTATAAAAATTAAATAAATAAATTATGATTCTTAAAGATAGAGGTCAATGCTAAATAAGCTTCCGATGTCATTGCGACATGTGAAGATATATTGTAACATGTCTCCGTTGATTAATTATCGCCCTCCAAGTCTAGATATTTAAAATAACCGAGCTACTAAATGTAGAGTGTGCATTTATTTATTTATTTAAAAATTTATATACATACATATAAGGGCGGGCATATTGCATTAAGGCAATTTCTTTCCACCTACCCAAACCGTTCAGTTTAATTAAACTATAAATACATGGACATATTGAATCTTACAATTTTATAAAAAAATTATAAACAAATATTAACAAAATAAATATATTAAAAAAAACTACACAATGAAGAGAGAAGAGGTGATGGGAAGGAAAGAAGAAGGATAAAGGACTTAAATGTAAATAAAAAAGGGGCATCTAAAATTAGTTGGTAGATTATTTCACAATCGAGCGGCTACTACTGTGAAAGAGGAGGCAAGAAAATTAGAGTGGTGACAGTGTATTAAATGGGTTTTCTCGTTACTAGAACGAAGAGATAGTCCGTGTTGTGAAAGAGGTTGGAAGAGCTCTCTCAGATAAACAGGCGAAGTGGGATTATTTAAGATATTGTGAAGAAGTGATATAATGTGAATGTTTCTTCTATGCCCGATACTGAGCCAGTGTAGTTGCGTGCGATACTCGGTTATGTGGTCAAATTTGCGAAGATCAAAGATATAACGTATACAAATATTCTGCAATCGTTCTAACTTATCAAGTAATTCAGAGTTAGCCCCTGCATTCATATCTATTGCTTACCTCCTCCTCTGTGCCCGAATTCTTAAAGTAGCAGGCTATTTGGGAGGGGGCGAGTGCTCTCACATCTTCAATGTTCAACAAAGATGCGGCTTCTTTTTACTAAACTAAACTAATTTCACATATTTTTTCTGTATATTCTGGGTTTATTATTTAGTATGTTAGCATGTATTTCATTTTTATTTTTTGTAAATGCCTTTTGGGCGTTAATGAACAAAATAAATATATAAACAAATAAATAAGAGTGTTTTATTTATTTTTTCCCGCTTTATGTCGTAACTTCATGAGTACAAAAATAAATACTTTGATATTTATGTTGGTTTTATCTTTATTTTCAAACCTGTAATATTAATCCTTTTTATCCACATTTATATATATCCAAATCCGTCCTACATTCTATTTCCTAGTGCACTCCACGTGATAATAATTCTACGGGCAAGTGCCGGGAAAAAACATGAAATAATCGGAAAATGTTCCAAACGACATTCAACAAGTAAACTGTGCCAGTGTCCATCTAGACTGCCAGCTCCATACAAGATGTACCAGCGTCGCGAGACAGCCAGCTTCACCACCAGGTTCCAGCACAAGTCACGCCTCATCATCAGCAGGTTACTAAACTTGCGCAAACTTGCTTCCCGAGAAATACAGTCAACTCCAAGATGAGATATTTCTTCATACCTCGTCATTCCTCAACAATCAATGTCGAATTTTCGCACATTCGTCGTTTTTCTACGATATTTTATGTAGCAAGTAATTGAATATCTTAGAACAGGGTTTGTTACCTTTCTTAACTGGGCAAAGTGTACAAAAAAAGTATGTAATATTATAATATGTATAATTATACATATAAATAAGTATTTGAGTTTAGTTGTGTCTTGAAACCAGTAACAAATCAAGTTAATTTAAGTGGTATAATATGTAATTTAAGGTGTAAATACAATCAACGTAGTTTTAAGCGTATGAAAGTGTGCCGTGACATTGAATTTAGAGCCCTACACAAGCTTTTCCGGGATTGTAGCACGATTGAAATGTTGGCAGCTGATAGACTTCCTTGCTGGGATAAACTGCTGCACCGGATATCAGGCCTCAAAAAATGGCTGGAGAAAAGCCCAAACATCACGATCAGCCAATTGGTGGAACATTGCAGGGAATCGAGATTTTGGAGCAGGATGCTTCCCTGCCATTATTTTTAATTCGGTTATCTATTGTTCTAGCTTCAAACAAAACGGAGTATGGAAGATACGGTTCAATCATGAATTAGAAGCACTGTATGGCGAACCCAACATTGCACAATTTATCAAAATAAGAAGATTACAATGGTTGGGCCATGTGCACAGAATGAATGATAACCATACCCCAAAGAAGATTTTTTATACCACTTGGGAAGGCAGACGAAGCAGAGGCAGGCAAAATTAAGATGGCTGGATAATGTGGAAAGTGATATTAGAGCGATTGGCCTGAGACTAATTCTGGAGGAGGCTAGGGCCCACAACGGGCTATAGCGCCACTGATAATGATGATGATTGTTCTAGCGTTATTTTGCTTTTTTTAGACTGTCTTTTTAGTAATATTATCTTTAAATCCCACTAGTTTTTTTCCTAAATGTTTTATTGTATTAATACTATATGTTTATGATAGTCTTTATCTTGTTTTTCTGATTATATAAACTTTACTGCACTACTTACATAATATAACTGGAATAAAAAATAATAAAATATGTACTTAATATATTTAAAATAGATTATTAGCTATCTAAAATCACAAAATGATTGCATCATATATTCGTTTTCAGTTTATTTAAGATATCATAATGATAAAATATTTATCTTCGCCTTGTAGAGTCCTGCAAAATGACTTTTCTCAAGAAACATAAAGCGTCCTTTAAGTTCTTACCTTCATACAAATGCCCATCTTTTATTTCTGTATAAGGCACCGCCTACCAGGCTAAATTAGTATAGAGTACAAACAATTGTAAAACAGGACGAGATTTCACAGCACTTTATCTTGTATCCTTCCTTGTAACATCCTTCCTATAGAAATAATAATATTATTGAGAATCGCGAGTAGCGCGCAGAGGTAAGTGGGTCCTTAATAAGTTGGATGCAAATAAGTGCCAATAATTGACTTGAATTATATTTAACTAATTTATATAAATATTACACAATATTCGTGATTTTACGCAAACGTTTGCAGTAAACGTTGCAGTTAGCAATAGAAACTTTGCAAACACGTCTTATTTCTTTTTTTATTAGGTAGGTACAAGTATTTTTAAAATTATTTTTGAAATTAAAAATAATAATGAATTGTGCAAAACTGGACGCTCACGTGGATTAGGTTTTAACTTGCTCATCCCTGACGGTACGAATTTCTCATATTGTAAAATAACTCATAATATATTCTATGTATGAGAATGCATTTTTGTTTAAATTTATTTTTTTATTAGAAAATTTCATAAAAGGTACATGTTTTTCAAAAATTCTATACATATCTACTTTTAAACATCTAGTAAATTTAATCACTGTAACTATCCAAAAAAGAGACTAACTCTTGTGCTTGGAGAGTGACTTACACTGTTGTAGTTGTTTATTGTTTATTGTAAGAGTTTATACAATTTTAAACAAGAGTACAATTTGAGAATATTAATATTTGATGCAACTAAACACTGTTATTACACATTTGGAAGTTTGTTAGCAGTTTCGGCCATTTTGCAGTACCTAATTAGTTATAAAAATGACTCCTGGGGATCAGTTATGCGTAGAGCTGTCATTCTTTTGGTTCTGTAGAATGATTACTTTACAAACTTAAATATTTTATTTTTTATTTTATTTTTTATTTTATTAGGGAAATCAACAGTTCTACATACATATTTTTAGTAAACAAACATATATAGTGTATAAACTCAGAACTAATAACAGATTTCCACATAGTATACAAAGTTAGTAAAGAAAATATATATTACATATCAAATAAATACATACAATTTATACATATAAAAATGTTATTTTCATGTACTCAATAATCAAAGATTTTTTAAATATTAATTTTAAGAACATTAAGTTACTGTAAATTGGGCGGAATAAGGACAAAAATGCTTGAAGAGAGGATAAGGAGGGGGGGGGGAGATGTACATATTTATTATTATAATGCATACATAATACATTTTTAGTGTAAATTTTATATCTGACAGAGTGATATTTGTATAATCTATATTTTTAAATTTTGTATTGTACATTGAAAAAGTCCTACGAAAAAAAGCATTTTTAACATACGATGTTTTACTTATTGGTACATGAAACAGGTGGTACCGTCTACAAATCCTGGCTGGCACATGTATTGTTATTAAACCAAGCAGCTCTGTACAGTCAACCATTCCTGTCACAATTTTGTAAAGCAGTAGTTGGTCCGCACACACTCTGCGGTATTGTAGAGAAATGATTCCATGGAAGGTGGAGGCAGTGAGAGTAGATACATAAGAAATACCGGTTTTGTATTTAAGGTACTTTATAAATTTGTTTTGAATATTTTCTATTCTACTTATATATATGGCATACTGGGGATTCCATATCTGAGAGGCGTATTCCAAATGGCTTCTGACAAATGTATAATATAATGAAATAAAGGCCTTTGGATTATCAAAGTGTTTACTCATAGTCATTATTATTAGCAGGTTAGTTTTTTTTTTGTTGAAACATCTTTGTTTGATAATAATAACAAATATGTAAATGTGTAATATGTTTTTCCTTTTTAAAAAAAAAAAATGTTATTACTATTTTATTTTATTTTTACATCTGAGTATGTTTTTCATTCTTTATTTCCATTCTTAATTCTTAATTACTCTTACAAGTTTTCTTCATTTTTAATATTATTTCCATTTGTAAATACTCACTACAAACTACAAACCTTAAAATATTTTTTTTTTTCACTTAAATTTAAATTTTTAAACAACTTTCATTTATGTTTTCTTTTTCCTTCTCTTTTTTATACTTTCATAATTAACATTAGATTTAATTGCTTTTTATGATGAAAAACATTTGAGAAAAGGTAATCTAGAGGTCTAGGCATCTACAGCGCTTATGACCTGTCAATGGCTGGTTTAAGTGGCCACTTTACACACTGTGTAACATTCACCATTCTGCCCATATTTAAACATCTAAATTCCCTCAATTCTTTCATTTGTTGATGTTTGTAAAGTTAAAGAGCTGAAACTTTTATTTATGCGGGTGAGATTCATCTAATTAAATTATTTCACCTACAAACTAGGCAACGCCTGAAAATGTTATTTTTTCAATATCTATACTTCTTCATGGACCAGGTGGATTTATCAACAATATTTTGAGTTTGTCCAAATTTTTGTAGACAAGTACTGGATTCAACTCTCTGCTGGGAGCTGTTTATATTAACATATTACAACAGAGATGAAGAACATTTAAGAGAAGGTAATATAGAAGTCTACTCATATACAGGGCTTATGACCTGTCAATGGCAGGCATCTATTGTAATATGTTAATATAGATATCTTTAATCACTACACCTCACATATATATAGTTTGTAAAATACATACACACCTTTTACCAACACAATTAGGAACGAACAATGCCTGTCTTTTTTATATATTCAATGTATTTAAAGCAACGCCATTTACAAGCATTTCTTAAATATTTACAACTGTCGTAAAATATTTAAAAAAAAAAACAAATATTTAGGAAGTACTAAGATTGAAAAATTGTTTTCAGATGGTGTCTAATAGATAAGCCAGAACAAGCCAGAAAATAAGCCAGACGAATCTCGCCCATATTAAAAAGCCTTTACCTTTTTACTTAACTAAAGTCAACAGATGGAAGAGTTGAGGAAATGTAGATGTTTAAAGACAAGCAGAATGATAAATGTTTGACAGTGTGTAATGTGGCCACTTAAACCCGCCAACCACAGGTAATAAGCCCTGCAAATGCCTAGACTTCCATACTTTCTTCTCAAAAAATGTTTTTACTTTCTTTTGCAACAAGTTTACATCCAAATATTTTGATTTCCCAACTGTCAATGATCCCCTAATCGCTCCGCTGCGCGCTGTCATCAAACGACCTTTGACAATAGGATCACAGGACGGCGATGACGTAATACCCCCTCCAATCAGCCCCCCACCGATAAACAGATCTGATGATGCCTGTAGGGGAATCATGTGAACAACTGAACTAAATTGCCCGACGTAATTCCCAGCTATTGTTTAATATGCCGGGAGCTTCAACCCACTGGCGAATGGGTACAATGTCACAATAGAGTAATTCTGTACTCTGACTTAGAAACATTGTAAGGGTTTCTTACGAAAATAATATACTTTCGTGATCCTACAATAGAGAATAATTTACCTGAACGATGGTGATGTCACAAGTCCAAAATAGACGCTTTTGAGTTAACTATTCTGGAATGTTAATAATGACAGCTCTATATTTATTTATATACCAACGGTTCAAAGAACCTTTTACAGTAAAACGTTTTACAGAAATAATCACTGCAGTGAACAATTCATTATGTAATATATAATATAAAATATAACTATATAATTCAAAAAAATTATTAAAACTAAACAAACGAGTATTTTTTAATTATTTTTTTTTAAACTGCAAAAAAGTAAAAAATGAACATAGAAATATAAGATGACAATAAAAGATAACAAATTGAAGTAAAAAAACCTTATGTTCTAAATATAAATAAAGCAAATTAAAGTTGAGAATAATTTGACATACTCGTACATAAAGTGACAAGTATTTAGTTAGGTTATAATGAAAAATAAAAATAATGCTACAATAAGATTTAATAAATAATACGTCTTATGGATCAATATGAAAGCTTAAATAAATATGGCTCATAACTTTATATACTCTATACCAACTATGCACAGAACTCTCCTCTGATTTGTTTTGCGCGTAATTATAGTGATTTTTTAATAGCATCGATATATTTAACTGCAGTAAACCCACTTTAAAAATAAGAAAGAAAAGAATTTGAATATGTTTCTTTATAAAAAATAATTTTTTTAGATGTTTCTATTCACTCGTATCAAACACACACTCACTTTGTCCATAAATCCACCCTCACACCCATCATATACACTCGCATACATATTCACATACCTACCAAAACCACACTCAACTCTTCCGGAAAAATGTTTTCTCTCTATGCTGCAACAAATTTAAATGTGAATAACTCCCTAGGGAGGAAATCCAGCCAGTCTGCAAGCATTTGGACATACTAAAAACATTGTTGAATTAACTACCCGGTAAAAGAAGAAGTATAAAAAATCGAAAATTGTTTTCAGGCGTTGCCTAGTAGGTGAATTGGTTCAGCCGGATGAATCTCACCCACATTATAAGGTTTCAGATTTTTTACTTCACAAAACAACATGTGGATGTTCAAACATGGGCTGAATGGTGAATGTTACACAGTGCGTAAAATGGCCACCGAAACCAGCCAATGACAGGCCATAAGCCCTGTAAATGCCTAGACGTCCATATTAGCTTCTCAAAAATTTTTACGATTGTTATTGCTGTATTATTTCATACCAATAATAACTGTGTCATTGACGAAGTGATAAAAAAATTGTTATTTTACAGACGTGTACATATGTCGAGAATGACGTTATTATGTTTTTTAAATAACGTGCTTTATATCTTTGTTTTAAGTGATGCACTGTCATAATACACGCGACAAAAGTCATGCGCGTGCGCAGCGAACTGACTTATGCAATTCATTGGTAATTACAACAGACTAACGGCCCTAATAAATGAATGTAGAAATGCGATTATTTATTTACGAGAACTGGACAATGTATGGAAATAGTTAGAAGTGGAACTTGTTCTACCTGACATTTTCTTACTTGAAATAGGCTCCTCATTAAGATAGTCAAGTGTTTCATGACCGACGTGCTGCTCATACAGAAAAGCTAATGTTTACAATACCCGTTAAGTTTATTTATTCAGTAAAATAAATAAATATCATAAAAACAAGAATTAGTTTAAAATCTTGTTAAATTTGATGATTTGTGATAATTTTTTTCACCATAAAAATATTCAGCATTGGAGTGCTCCTGTCGCTAGTTTTATTTGTTGTTAATACATTGTCTTTTACAGGAGCTAAGACCACCCGAAAATCCTTAAACGCAGTTTTGTCCGCCATCTTCGGACGTATGGTAAACGAATATTGTAAACATTTTCGTAAAAAGTAAATCGTGCCTACTCAGAAAATTTCCTCCTTAAACTTTTTCCATAAAAAAATGAACCAACGTTCGCATATTCGACACATGAGATGTTTAAAAAAAATTTTTTTTCAGAGTTTGCTTAATTTAACATTCAAGTTTTCAATTCAATTCAAGAAAGGACTTAATTTAAATAAAATTGGATTCTTCAGATTAAAAAAGCCTAAAAAAATAATATTCCATCACTAAATAATCAAATAACTTTTCAGTATAGCCCACTTTTTGAATAAGAAAATTACCATTCGGCTGACTCCCCTCCCTCACAACTTCTCCAAATTCTTCAATAAAACATTAAATATTTTTTAACTAAGCTTAACGCATGTTTAGACATGGTGGTGTTCGCATCTCTATAAATCTGCATGTGATTTGTGTATTTTTAGAAATACTATATATATTCTACGGTGATGGTAAAATAACAAACTAATAAACTTCAATCTGTTTTCAATGCAGCAGCAAGGCTTATTACGGGAGTAAAAAAATATTCTCACATCGCGCAACATCTTCGAGATTTGCACTGGTTAAAAAGCCCAGAGAGAATGAAATACAAGCTGTGCTGGACAGTATTCAAATCCCTTCATGAAATGGCTCCAAAAAACCCATCGGACGTTTGTAATAGGGAAAATACATGTCAAAGAAAATTTACTCTTAGTTCAGCATTTGATTCAGGAAGAGGAAAACTTGTCGAAATCCGGCGCTCCCCAAACACTAGATTTGGAGATCGTGCTTTTGCCGCCGCCGGCCCCTCTGCCTGGAACCAACTGCCGTCAAACTTAAGAATCATCGACAGTCCCAGTCAGTTCAGATCCCAACTAAAATCCCACTTCTTTAAACTGTTATACCCTCAATTTTAAATCTGGAAATATAATTTTAATTACTTATATTATATATGTAAATAAAATCAATATATTGCTGCTCTTACTATAATGTGTCATTAATTTTGAAGATGTTTTTTAAATTGACCTAAATTTATTGTCTTATATTTCACTTAAAGATTCTTCTCATGATTTCATTGAATCCCTTAAAATAAATATGTGTATTTTTATGTTTTTCCTTTTTTAAAAAAAAATGTTATTGCTATTTTATTTTATTTTTACATCTGAGCATGTTTTTCATTCTTTATTTCAATTCTTAATTTTTAATTACTCTTACAAATTTTCTTCGTTTTTAATATTATTTCCATTTGTAAATACTCACTACAAACTATAAACTTTAAAATATCTTTTTTTCACTGACATTTTAATTTTTAAACAACTTTCATTTATGTTTTTCTTTTTCCTTCTCTTTTTTATACTTTCATAATTAACCTTACACATAATTGCTTTATAATATGGAAACTTCACCGGTCCATTAGAATTAAGTCTAATTGTGTAAAATATTAAACTTTGTAACTGTTCTGTATGTTTCCTGAATAAAAGAAAATTAAAAAATTTAAAAAAATAATATATCACTTAAGTTTAGATATACAATTGTAAAGCGCTCTTGAGGTGATTTTTTACGAAAATGGCGCTACATAAATCAGCCAAATATTATTATTATGGTGAAGGTGAAGGTGTATTTTAGTATTTGCGTGTTGGTGTAGTGCGTGTCCTGATGAAAAGACGGGTACGTCTTGAAACCGGTAGACTAAAAAAGTTGGTAAGTGGTAACATATTAATATTTATTGACATCAGTTAAAATGTTTGACCACAAAGTAATTGCTTTAAACATACATTAATCGAAGTCGGTTCAGTTTTGGTGTGCGCGAAACGGAACTACGGGACCTTGATTTTACCTTGGCATAATTTGTTTGACGCGCGGCTGTTTTATTTGCACAGTAAAGAGGCATCTGCGAGAGAGTGAAAGAAAAACTTTATTTAAATGCATATTTATCGGATCGGTCTGCCACTTTAATAATCATAAGAGCCAAGAACCTGAACCTGCTTTTGCTGTGAATGTTCTTCTGAGGCATAAATTTTGCTTGTGTTTTAATTGTTGGCAGTTAAAATCTTCTTTTGGCATTCTTATTCTCTTTAAAACCGGGATTATTGCTAAGCCGTTCTTATCCCATCGGCTCTTACGTCGATTTGCATTAAAATATCCAGGAATTGTCGTAAACACTACGGTTTATTCACGAAGCTAATTATTTGTCGTGGAAGAATACTACACGAGTGCGTTTTAAACCCGGGGTTACGGTTTGGGGTATTGAAATCTCCCACAAAAAAAACTATTCAATACCGGAAATATAAATTCATTTATTTTAAAATTATAAAACATCATATTTTTGGATTTCTAAAACAAAACAAAATATCTATTTATGCGTAATTAACGTACTGTCAAGCAAAATCTGTATGTTTACTTGTTTCACCGACAGACACTTTCACATAAAAATAGACTCATTAAACGTTTGAATGCACTGTATAAGCTATTTAAATTTCTTTGAGAATTTTATCTACATAGTTTTTTTTATGGTTTTCCCAGAGCATGAATTATGTCATACTCAAAACCCGTACGATTTTTGCTCAAAGATTTATTTTATTTATTGCACCGAAAAAGTTCAATATTTAAAAAAAAACGTGTTAAGCTTTCAAGGACAAAAACTATTTTCAAGAAAGGACTGGATTTTCTTTAGTTGGAGGGATTTGAGTAGGAAACTCCTTGATGATTTTCTGAATTTTTGAGTTTACTTTTCACCATATTGATGTGCCATATATATATATATATATATATATATATTTATATATATATTTGTATAAATTTTATTTTTTTTAAATATTTTTTATGTTTCTGATCCTATATTTGTGGTGATATACTCATGTGTCTGTGTCAACTAATTGATAGTCCAATCTCAACGCAAGACTTTTAGTCGATGGAGTTGGGACTTACGAGTATGTCTCAAATAATGTACCATAAACTTATGAATGTAAATAAATAAATAAAACCATATTAGGTGCAAATCTACGATATTGCCGTTTTGTCTGGAAAATTTAAACGACTTTTTCAATTAAAAAGTCAACTCTATTTTTTATCCTTTAAAGCATTATATAGCTTGATAGATACTATAATATATTATAGGGAACTATCAGGTTTCTATTTTGCATTTTTAAAGTAATACGGATATATGAAATACTGTCGAGTAAAAAAAAATTTTGCTGCTTATTAGTGGCATACAAAATATTTTTTACTTTGTAATTTTGAGCTATAGCAAAAACAGCCATTGCACAAGCCACACTCTTGATATATCACGATTCATGTTGATTTTGAACTTTGTTTCTGACCGTTAATTTTTTTATGGATCATCTTCACGAATCGTGACGTCACAATTATCAACATGTTGCGTTTTCCTTGTGACATTTTTCTTTTTTTAAATGATGCATAAAAACATTTTTCCATAATATCCATATTGATTATGAAAATTCAATTTATTATTCTAAATCCATTTCGTATATTTTTATCGGTATTCGTAGTATGTGATATTTTCCTATTATGTAAGTTTTTGAACCCCCCTCCCTTGCTTATCATTCCCGTTCTAACCCCGCCCCATTTATAAAATACATTTTTTTCCTTACATTGATTTTTTTGCTATGCCTAATTATTATTATTATTTTTTTTTTTTTTTTTGTATAAATCATTAAAAAAATAGTATTTTACAAGTATAATACGCTGAATAACATTTCCAGAAGTTACAACAACTCGATTCGTGACATAAATAGTATTAACATTAAAAAAATAACACATATTAAGAACAACAAAGAAACAAAGCCAGTTTAGGACCATTATAACGAAATATAGCACAATATTTACGCCAAAAACCTTTTCTTACACAAACAGAATAAATATATAAAAAAACGCTTTTAAGAATAAAAAAGTAATGAATCTTCTAAGAGAGATAAGGTCATTAACATCACATACCATGCAGATGATGCAGCCATATTGAGTAGAGTTAGTAATACATTATAATATTTGCATATAATGAAAATGTAAAATATGTATATCATTTCCAACTTAAAATGTCTTAGCCGCCTGAACTCACGTTTTGTCGTTTTTGAATTATTTATTAATTCGTTTTTAGCATTTAATACGCTATAAGTATATCCAATTATCCTTTCAAAACATCAAGTTATAGAAATGCCTAAACAAATTAAAATACAAAATAAAATTTGTTTTTTTTTATTTAGCTTGATATTAATAATATCAAGCTAAATAAACTATGCTTTAATAAAAAAAAATGGGCGTGTTTTATTTCAAACTGCCTATGCTCAAAATAAATATCTCATATTATTTTTCCCCAAAAACCATCTGAAACGCAGTAAACCTTATGAAATACTGCATTTTAGGGTGTAATCATTTAAAAAAATCAACTAAAAAGTTGTTTTACAACATCCAGTTTTGATAGTTGTCGGCCTCGTTGTGTAAGCAGGAGGTCCCGGGTTCGATTCTGGACTTGATTGACATGAAAACATTTATTTAAAAAGGTGTTTTTAAACTAGAATATTTCATAATCCCTAGACTGGCACCTGAAGCGTAAGACTGATCATCTTTTCTCGTGTAATTTTTTTTATCAAAATGTGATACAATTAGTGTACCAATGCAGTACCCTATGCACCATTAGGTACGGAAAGGGAATGATGATGAGTTTCAATACTGTATTTTAACAAAAAAAAAATTATTTTTTTTATGACTAATATGACACGTTTTTTCATCACAAATAGTAGTCATCATCCCTGACGATGGAATTTAAAAAAAAAAAATTCACAATATTAATTCGATTTCCTTGTTTGAGTTTTTTTTGCTTATTAGTCGAAAGAGGATTATTTAATGCCGTTTAGGGATTGCCCGCCAGTATTATTGGTTTTAAGTCCAAGCAATTTAATATGTCTTATAACCATTAAAAAATTAATGTCTAACTATAGGTTTCCTAAAAAAAATTTTTAAAAGTATTTTGCCGTAAAGTTTGTTTATTATGTGGGGTTAAAATAAAATGAAAGCCGAACCCTACTTCAGAATATTGTGACCACGTTTTACTTAAAATAATTGCATAAAAAACTCGGCATAGTTAAGAGCATAAATTTATATTTTAAGTTCAGGCGAGCACACCGCGGTGATAAAATAATGGAAGAAATCTTTTATTATCCACTCAAACAGAAATCTGGAAGATTATTTTCTAAAAGACAGCTTCCAGATTATACCCGCTCGGATAATGGCGACTCAATGTTACGAGATACGTTGAAAAGGAAGCTTAATGTCACGAAAAATTTACCGTCACTTGTCGATATTTTTATGATTTTTTTCGCGTTAAATTAACTGGTATCATTCAGCGGCTCTACGACGTATCTTTTAAATTATCGTTGCTAAGAAGCAAAAGAGATAATTTTATGACAGTATTGAAGAATTACCGTGGATGCTTTAAGGATCAAAGCACAAATCGGTGGTCGACGCTAGGTATAGTCCCACATCCTGTCTAATACCACTTTCGGACAAAAGGATTTTGAGAATTAAGAAATCTATATTTATAAATAGGTACTTCGCATGCATGAGATTAAAAATCTTTGAAATATTATCAATAAAATCTATGTTCTATGTAACAAACACTTCATGCCTTGATGCCAAAAAATCCTCTGACTCTGTCAAACCAAGTCATCGAAAAGGTCGAAAGTTTCAAATACTTTGGAGCATACGAGTATGTTACGGAAAATGGCAGCTTTCAAAAAGTACTGGAAGTTTGGCTAGGAATATCAGGCGCCACATTCAATCGTATGAAAGCTGTCTGGAGATAGGATATTTACTGAACTGGAATTTTAAATAGATTTTTTATATAAAATGCCTGTAAATGACGTACGGAGCGCAGCCAAAAAGGGTATTTTGGAGGATTTAAACAATTTCAGTTGAGATTTCAATCACGTATACCTTAGATATTTATCTAACTATAGAAGTAGCAGTTCAATCATCAGTAATATTAATTTATTTTACAGTTTTAAAATGTACAGAGAATCATTGTTTCATGTCTCGAGCAGCTAGAAAATTTCCGTGTTTGGGCATGACTTTTTTACCGTTTTTACTGAAAGACGTACTGGGATATTTATTTATTGTACGGCGCCCTTGAGCTGATTTTCACAAAAATGGAGCTTCATAAATTATTCAACTATAATATTATATGACCTTTAAAAAATATTTTAAAAACACTTAAAAATAAATTGGTTTCTAAATAATATTACTAGGAATAAACGTTCCGGCCTTTTTCCCGTTAGGATAAAAATTCGAAAGGATGTTTCCGAAATAACGTATTCTGATTAAAACAAAATCCTAACGTTTCACATTACCATGGCGAGTGCTGGAGAAATGCATTTCATACAGCTAATAAAGTTAACTAATGCAGTTAATGTGGTTGCAACTATGGTATATAGGTAAGTACGTAAGCAGAAGCGAACTCAGAAAATCAAAGATATTTTATAAAACTAATTGATGACAATGTTAACAAAAAACGAGTTGTATTATGTGAAAAACTATCTAAAATTTAACACTTTCATACATATACAATTTATTTACACATACGAGTGGGAATAAAGCCTAAAACAAAGATTAACAAAATAAAAATATATAAATAATTAACACTATACAATGAAGAGAGGATAGGGGATGGGAAGGAAAGAAGAAGAATATCCTTCAGTTCCTTCTTTTAGATCTCTTTCCGAAGAAATGTCCTGTGGTTTTATATGAGAGTGGTGTTTAAAAAATTGGCAGAAACATGAGAACGGTTTTATTTAACCCTTCACTGCCCAGTTTTTCTAATTCAGACTTAAAGTAAATACTTGTGTGTATTTTTCTTATTTATTTGTTCACGCTTGTCTACTTTACTAAGCATCAGGTTCTTAACGTCCTGGGCGTCCACTGCTGACTGTTTGTCAGCAGTTCATGTCAGAACTACGGGATGCGAACCTGACATGGAAGGATGAACAGGAGCTGGCAGCCGACAGCGATATCTGGAGAATCTTCGTGGACACGTTATGCTCCAACTAGGGAGCGAACGTGAAGTTACGATGTTTTCTTATGTAGATACTAAAAAAACTTTTTTTTTTATTTTTAAGCATTTTTATTTTCTTATTATAAGTATGTAGACAATATGTTTCATCATTCATCAATATTTTTATTTGAAAATAAAATCTGCGAAAACAATTATAACTTCAATCTTCAAAAAAAAGTACAAATAAATCACCATTTAAACTTATGTTGAGAATGCTACACAGTGCGCATTGGTATTCACTGAATTAAAAAATACACTAAATACAAATAATTGACAATTTTGAACGAAGTTCTTACACATAAAAGGACTATGAATTGAGAGTACTATGAATTGTGAATAACGATAGATAGTGTTTAATATTATCTGTTATTTTTGTAAACATTTATATTAATAAACCATGTTCTAGATAAGTTTTTTTTTAATTGCTGAATATATTTATCCATCAGATCAAAGTTGATTTTATACCACCACGCCGAGTTAAACACATATAAAACTGGTAATTCAACTAAATCCCAAAATAATGGCTATCTGCTTGTTAATTGGGCGGAGATTTGATCAAATAACAATGTGATAAAACAACTGTCATGTCAAATACGGCAGCGGGGCCGAAGGTAACGGATCGAAATGCATTTAACCGGTCAAAATTGGCCAGCAATGATTTAACTATAGATTTAATGACTCGAAACGCTACGAACGTTTATAAAACGCAATAATCGGCTGGTATACCAAATATTAGAAATGGTATCAAGTTGACGAACGAATGTTTATAAAACCGGCCCTAAGTGAATAAAGGCAGCGTCATATTGTTATGTCGCGTTGTGGAGTGGTGTGTTGGGGATTTATCTGGCGCGTACTATTTGTATGCATTTTATATGGTTAGAATTGCACTGCTCTAGCGTGGTCTGTCGTGGCACGCCACGATTCAGTCCCGTTTCAACGATTTTTTAGTCTACGTCCGAGTGGTGGGGGGTAATGGCGCGTCACAACACCCCACAACAATGTGTTTCTAGCAACGTCTCCTTAACGCATCGAGTCACAGTACACAGCTATGAAGGCACGTTAAGCAAGCTAAGCAAACACAATGAATGATCAATAAAAACGACAGAACAGCCTTCAATACACCTAACCACTCCACTACGTCATCATCATTTTCGTCATAATTTCCTTCAAACACCTGATGGTGCATAGGATACTGCATCGGCACACCAATTGCAGCGTATCTTGATCATTCTTATTACATAAAGGTAAGATGGTCAGTCTTACGCTTCAGGTCCCAGTCCAGGGACCATGAAATATTCTAGTTTGAAAAAACATTGTTTAATAAATATTTTCATGTCATCCATGTCAGGAATCGAACCGATGATCTCCTCCATGGTAGTCAAACGCGCTGACCACTACACCACGAGGCCGACTTATATCCAAGGTCTCTACTCTCAGCCAATGTTGGGTAGCAATGGAATTCACCTGTTTGATTGTAAATTCTTATAAGACAAATAATAAACTATTCTGATTAAACAATTAATTGCAATAAATTCCATTGGGAGTTTAAAAATCTAGCTTTTTCTACAAACATTTCGACGAATTCTAAATATTCTTGATTTAACTAACTAGTAAAAATTGAAAAGGGTTTTTCAATTCTGACGGATGAATTTCATCTACATATGAGAAGAATGTTTAAACAAAACCAGAATGGAGAATGTAACAAAGTGTATAAAGTGGTCTACTTAAATCATCCGTTGACAAGTCACAAGCCCTGCAAATGCCAAGACTTTCTAATACCCTCTCATAAATGTTCACTCACTGTTGTAATACATTTCTATTCTGATTCGGCCCTGTGCAATTGGAAAAAATCTCGACACCTCTTTGCCTTGGTGCTGTGTCGGTTTTCTCAAAAGATGTTCATTATGATGACTTCGCAAAAAGTGCGCGAAATGGCAGAACACGAACACACGTTCTGCGCAGGCGCTCAGGACGCAGGCGCGCATGCACATTAAAATACGATTAGCCAAAGCATGGGAATTGTAATCCTGTCATGTATATTATAAGGGTTATGAGTTAAGGATTTCGATGCAGTGCTTCCAGCTTGAAGGTGGTCATGTCTTTTCAAAGTTATTTCTTTGTTCTGATAATTTTCTTCTTAACCCTTTGCTTCCTGACCGTAGACATTCATCCTGGTGCAAAATAACTTTTATACAAATATATTTTTTTATATTATAAACAAAGATTAATTATAAAAATTATGTGACCCTACTGGAAGTTACCCGTGCCGAGGACATTAAAAATTCCTTAGAAAAAAAAAGTTACATTCAAGAATAAACAAAGAAGACTTAATATACAGAGAAAATTAACAAAATATTCAGATAGTTTTAAACTACGTATAAAAGTTTATATTTAATTAATGTACGCCTATATTATTAATTTTATAAAACGTACAATAAAAGAACAAAAACATAACTCAACCATACATTTGTGGAGCAGTTTATTCAATATTGGTTTGGGCGAATGAGACAATCCATTTTACTTCTACCCAGCTCTACTATCCATTTTTTATAGCCTTTTTAACCATTATCTCATTTCTAATTGTTTTAAATGACAGGAAAATAATGTTTTTGATTTTTATTGGATAATACTCAACTTTCAGTGAAATTAGTAATTGTTTATATTTGTATTTGTTTTCAGGATCTAGTAAATGTATTATTTGTATGTGTTGTTTTGTTAGGGTTATGTATTTTATTTGAGTATGCATAGTTTATCTCTTTTTATATTATTATTTTTATTTTTATTTTAAGCGAACAGCTTAAAGCTGATATGCTTAAATCTATTTTTATACGAGTTAGCTGTTGGCGGACTTTAACTTTTCCGAAACAAATCTAGTCCATTTTTGACACTAAATATTGAGATCGGCTCTTGTTGCAGCTTATTTTAACGATCAACAACCCTATTACTTGGGAAATGCTTCCGTGGATTAATATTGAATCTCATTTCCTCTAGCCTGAGACTGTGATCTCAAAGACGAGCATCTTGTTTAAGCTTGAACATGGGATCTAAATTTGAGCAGCTATAGTGACTGTTGATTATCTTGTATGTCTCTTTTAGGTCACCCTTTCTCGCCGTTTTTGTAGCGTTGTGAGACCAAGAGATTTCAGTCACTTATAACTAATCACTTTTGGTACATATAAGGAAGTTTTAGAGTATTTTCAGTCATTTTAAAGTAATTCATTCTAAAAACTAATGACTCTTTTGGATCAGGTTTGCATAGAGCTGTCAACTAATGGGTTATGTAAAATAACTGCTCCTTCTCAAACTTTATTTTTTTATATTTTTTTATTAGAATTTTTATTTTACTTTTTGAAACCAAACTCGCCGCTTCTTTAAAAGCGAAATATATTTTTTTGGATTTGATTCATTGATATTTTTTAGAGAAAAGTCTTCCTATTTTTCTTCTCACACTTCTAATCAGAAATTAAATGCTTATCCTAATAATAAGCATTTTAACTGCACTTGGAAACCGGCAAAAATAGGGATGTAAGATAAAGCTATTTCTAGTTATTTTATTATGTTCATCCATGATTTACTATGGGAACATTTCAGATAAGGTTTCCTTCATTTCACAGGAAGCAATTTCAATAACCATATTATTACCGTACTTTTATGAATGTACAGTATACATACTGTATATACATAAGGTACTGCTTATTTTATTAACAGACTTTAGCAAGTTGAGACCAAAAAAGTGTAGGATATTTATTTTCTTTTATCTTTTGTAAAATCGACAAAAAATATCATTTTAAAAATACGTAAAATAAAGCATTTCGTTTAATATATTACAACAGAGATTAAGAACATTTTGGAGAAGATAGTATTGAAGTCTAGGCATTTACAAGGTTTATGATCTATCATTGGCTAGTTTAAGTGATCAGGTTACACAGAGTGTAACATTTGTCATTCATAGTTAATAATAATCGCAGGTTATTAACAAAGATTACAATTTTTTTATCTACTACATGTTTAGATGATATATTTTTCTGAATTATGTCTTGTCTTCCTAACCAAGTTAACCTGCTTACAGATAAACATTTTTAAGCAAAATGAACAATAAAATTACTACCTACCTATTTTTCCTATGTGAGTGCTTTTATATTCCTTCAATTCTTCCATCTGAAAGTCAAAGTGCTAAAACCTTTATTGATATGGGTAAAAATTATCTGAGTAAATTATTTCGACTACATACAAGTACTAGGCAACGTCTGAAAATATTCCTAAATTTTTTTTTTGGAAATATTAATATAAAACAATCATTAAAATTTATATATATATATATATATATATATAAGGTACAAACTAAGCAAAAATGGCATTTTTTTCTTATCGGCCGAGTTTAAATTGTATGTACTATCATCATCATTGCCTTTCCACACCAAATATCACATAGGGCACTGGATTGGTTTGGAATATAAGATGATCATTCTGACGCTTCCGGTCTATGGGACAACAAAATTGATATTCTAGTGTAAAAACAGATTTCTAAATCATTATTTCATGTCAAACATGTTGGCTGCAACACTACACCATGAGGCACTGGTACTCCAACTAAAAATAAAATGTTATGCCGTTTTCTTTAAAACTGGCATTTATTTATGATTTTTTCAAAATTCCATTAATATAGGAATTGCATGTTTTCACTTTACTTCTAGCAGATTAAATAAGTCAATAGTTTAGAAAATATTATATAATATATTCATATATTTGAATATTCAGATAGTGTCATTTTACGTATGCAATAGTCAAAAAAAATAAATCACTCTACAACAAAGATGGTGAATCTATTTAAGGTGAAGTCTACTCATTGACCTGTCTGGGATGGTTTAAGTGATCACTAGTAAGTATACGTTGATTTAGAAGCTTATATAGCTTTAAAACCAATCGGTAAAAAAATAAGTGGTTAAAAAAGTTGTTTTATTAATTTCATTATAATGAATAACCACAAAGTTACTTTCAATATAAAATCTATAATAAATGGTACTTAAAACTTTTTTGTTTTTTTTATCCTTTAATGGAACGTAATTCGTATCCAGGTGGACCAAGCTTACACTTTTGTATATAAAATAGAACTAGAATTCTGAACGAGCGCTTTATACTCGATGGCTGCTCTCAGGTAGAAATCTTTTAAAAGGAAATCTTGCTCGTAAAGTAGTGGTTGACACGGTCGCCTACCATTGCTTCAGGTCCCGGGTTCAATTTTTGGAAAGGTTGACATAAAATATAGATTAAAATGGCACTGAACTGGCATTTAAAAGTTAGTCTAATCATCTTACCTTTATGCAACATATTTTCAGTATACGTTCAATTTAGCGTATCAATGGAGTGCCTTGTGCATCCTCGTGTGTGAACAGTTGTGTGATGATGATGATATGAGTACTGCCATTTTACAAAAGTTGAAAAATCGGCATTTCGTTTTGACAAGTCTGAGCTAAACTCCGTAAATTATCTGGCTTATTACGAATAACTAGCCTTACTGTATTAAAGGAGTTCCCTCTTAACTCATCTCATTTGGCACTCTGCGGTTGAGTATGCATTTTGCTAACTAGCAGTTTCTAGTTAGTCGCGGTTAGTTGACTGTGCGAACTAAAGGTGTATCCCGACTGCTGTGAATCTCAACACCTCGTGTATTCATTTAAAGCATTCTTTGGAAAGAAGGTAATTTAACAAATGATATTATTTCTTTTTATTAACATCGTCATAAATAGTGTTAAAATATCGAGAAACCGTTTGTGTCACTTTATAAAACTTTTTTTTAATAGCATTTTGCTTATGAATATACAAGTAATATATTATACAACAATTCATAGTACCTAATAAAAAATACCTAATTTTCCATGTAAGTTTTCTTACATGTACTGTTAATAATATGAATCGGGTTGTGGTCCCGTGGCTAGTGTCTTGGACTCACGGCTCATAGGTCAGTGGTTCGAATCCTATTCTACCCCAACTTTATTATTATTTTCTAATAGTGAGTTTTTTACAACTTGTTAAAAATGGCACTCTAAATAAAATACTTGGGGAAATATATATATATTTTTTTTTAAATAATGAAGCAACGAAAAATTTGAAGAATGCAGAAAAGTATATTAGAAACTGGTTACAATATTAGTAAAAAAGCGAATATTTTAATTAACATCATCATCCCAGGTGTTCACTAAAATATACTCATAATTAAAGATATATTTACTGCCATACCAGCTGAAAAAAGTCTGTCTTTTTTTCTGCTTGCGTTGGTACGGGCATGACCTAGGGTTTTACGAGGGGTCAATGGTGTTATGGCGATAGGGAATTTAGGGTGAGTTTGATAGGGCTTTGGAATGTAAATGAAAAATTTCAGTTCTACGGGAAATAGGATACAAAAAATGTTTTCTTAAGCGCCGTAAAAGTTAAAACACTTAATTGTACGGTGGAGTATCTCGAAAATATATAAACTACTCTGCGACGTCACTAGTTTTTCCAAATCTACCTTATAAAGAGCATTGTGACAGATTTCTGGTGAATTGGACACAAAATGAATTCCTTCCTGCTTATTTTAAGAAGGTATAAAACTATTTTTAATATTGGTTTTTTGTATATTCGAAACATAAATTCATCTCTACTGAAAAAAAATATTGTTGCACTTTGATAGTAATGTCCTTATTTACTATGGATTATTTTGTTTGATTGTTAAGTCTTTATAAATATAATATCTCAGAAGTATGCCGTTAATGGTGCGGATAAAAAATATATTTAGGAACATTTTCGCATGCATAATTAATTTAAAAACGATAGTTTTGCACTTGTAACATTACTATCACTTCATAATAATATATAAATCTTAAAGAAATTTACATATGGTTAGGTTTTAGCTAAATAGAGCAAAGGGGTTTTTCTAGTGAATTATTACTCTATAGTTAAAGGATCCTAAAATAGTCATGAAGAACAAAAAAAAATCAAAACCTTTTATAAAAATAGTTTATATAACCAGGAGCTTATGTCTTTAAGAAAGGTCTTATACTTGAAACATAGTAATCTTGTACTAGTAAACGTAGCTACAGACTGCCCGCGGCGAACGGTGGCGATTCGCGGCCGTAGTGTTAAACGCGCTATTGCATTATGAAGAGTTAATATTCATCTCGTGTTTTTTTATGTGCTCCTGGTATCCATAACTTACGTATCACTGATCAGTTTTTGAATCACCGCGGGGGTAACATGTAGCTTAAAAAAGTCGTAGTTATTTAAAATTTTATACAAGATGCTTTATAATTTCGTTAAACAAAATAAAATCGCAAAACTTTAATTAAAACTATATCTGCGACAACCGACTGTTACCTGCTAGATTTAATGAATGTATATACAAATTTCAACTAGCAGTGCATATGTATAGTATTAAAAGTAATTTAAATGCAATTTTCAGACTGTTTAGAGTGGCTTTTGATCCATGGTTATTTTAATGTACGTGAAGAAGTTATTATTTCAAACTCCCATTATTAAACATGGAGACAAATTGATAAAAATAATATGTTTCATAAAGAGAACTCACTGCTATTCTCGTCTTTATAAGACAATTCTTATATTTTTTTCTTTTTGTTCTACTAAAATTATGAAATCATCCACCAATATCCAGAACGTATGGACAACGATAGTTGATTCGCTTGCCAAAACTGTATTTCGGTAATTTATTCTACACCACGTTTTTTTGTATCCAATTTCCCGTAGAGCTGAAATCTTCATTATATTGTGTGGCATGAAAAATGGCCAGCCTAAAAGTACCCATAGATAATATGACCGGTACTCAAATTGTTATTTAAGGTAACTACTGGTTTATAAATTATATGTTATTATAATTTTTGAAGAACATTTATTATTTTCCTAAAAAATATTGTTTTATACATTGTACCTTCACCCAAATAATGACAATATAATTATATGAAAGAAGTTAAGTTTTGCCTCTTTTCATACGTCATAATTATTTGGCGTTTTAAAAATCGTAATTAAATAATTAAAGAACAAATGGCTAAATTTAAGTAACAATTATTATCAGAGTTGCGTGGTTAAGTAAAATAAATCAACTTGGTAATTAAATCGGCTGCTTTTGATTGCCGTAACTTTTATTATTAACAAGTTTCATGATTCCGTTGTAAGTAAAAAAAATGATTATGAAGAACCGTAAAGTTGCGTGTTTTTATTCAATAAAATTAATAGGATATGTTTAATAGAACTAACAGTCCTAAAGATGCCTACTTAGCCGAAAAAGCTCGTTGCTTGATACATAAAATGATTCAATTCAACGAAATAATGAATGAATTTTTTTTTCAAAGTTATATGTTATGAATTTCATGTAGAAAATTTGTACAAATTACACCAATATTCTGTAAGAATCACTAATTTCTTGAACGAAAATAAATATTTTACATGAAAATCAATTTTCTATCTATGGTTAATTTATTTTAATTAAAATAAAACAATACTTATGTTATTCCACTTATGGAGATTATAAATGATATTCCAACGACCGTTCTGTGTACGGGCGGATAAATAATACTGAGTGTAAAATAGAACCGAAACCCTTGATGAGTGCTTTTGACTCGATGGCTACTCTCGGATTAAAGCCCTGAAAAATGAAATCGAGTGGAGATAAGTCCACCTTCTCGTTTAGCCGTTAGCTCGTTCGCGTACTGAACTTGAGGCCTAGAATGTTCGGCAGGGCAGATGTCAAATATTGATTTTAAACGTATTTATACTCTAATAGGGATCTGATACTAAGTGAAGGGGTCAACACTGTTCTGGCATCGAGACAACACTATAACGTAGGCAAAAAGGTCCATAACCTTTTGCCAGAATCGTGGAAAGACGGGAGTGTTGTCAAGTTACGGAAGGTGTTGACCTCGCTCTTTCATGACATTGGTCGTAGGGAGTCAGAAAAGTTGATGCATGCCACGGATTGGAGAACCTTACTGGATGTCAAAAATTAAATATAAAAAATAAGGAATAATTTTAAAAAATATATATTTATAGATGACAACCATGAAGTTTCGCATAAATAAATTGTCTATGTTTTTATGAATGTATGTATGTGTATGCGCATGGGTGTATGTACGTGTGTGTGTATGTACATGTGTATATATGTGTATATTTATATATACATGTGTGTATATATGTGTATGTCTGTATGTATATGAATCAAAATGTGTATCCGAATAAGTTTATATTTTGTTTGTCTGTGCTCTATATTAATTTGTTAAGTATTATAATATATTAAAATGCATCAATGCAGCTTGGAACGGGGTATGTACCCTGGTTAGCTGGGCAAAGTGAATATGGAATTGTATTTTGATAAAGAGTGTGAATAAATAAAAAATAAAAAAAAACGTAGTGGTTTTATACTTCAAAGACTAGCACAAAAAAAATCCATTCAAGTTGCAGTTGGAGTAGTTATTCAGTACCCTATGCACCACTGGGTCCAGATAGGGAAACGATGATGGTAAAATATTAACGAACAACGCAAATATTCATGAATTTTAATATAAACATGAGTTCCAGGTTCTTTATGTTTTCTGAAGCGTAGTATTGATCATCATTTGCCAATAAATGCGATAAAATTTTTTACTAATGCAATACCCTTTAAATATTAGTTTGCGGATAAATAAATCTTTCAATATTTTATCGTTAAAAAAAACGTAAGGCTACTTTAAAGCGTACATGTATCTACGAGCTGAGTCCGGCAATGCTTTGCTATTGCTAGATTTTTGTACATAAATTAAACTAACACAATCGAAAGATTAATATCAATTTAGTAAAAAATTTAATCAGTGAAAATTGCACATGTATTTTCATTTATAAGACAGCAATAAACTGTATAACAGGGCACGGAGATAGAACTTATACAAAAGAAGACCGAGATGCTGTTCTATGGCGAGTGTTTGTGTGAAAGAGATTCAGTTGGCTATTGGTAGTGAGTGGGTGTGCACGTATGTAAAATGACTGGCGTATTAATGATTTTTTATTTATTTTGATAAAATATGTAGGGCTAAATTATGTGTTTGTTTTTGTGAATTATGGAAAAGAAATTATTTAACTGAACTTAAGAACATTCTGTCTTTTGCTTGTAGTAACACGATGTTACATCACCGCGCGCAATGGAATTATTTACCATAGTCTTTTAAGAGTTAAAGAAAAATATTCCTTTGTTGGTAAAATGATGATGTGCTGTAGTTGTTTTTAATTTTGGAATTAAGATGTCACCACTTGTTCTAGGTCACGTACTTACATTTTGTGCCGAGGAAACACTGCTATTTATTTTGTCTTTATGGATTTGAAGCAAACAATTATTTTATTTTATTAATATAATATCATAACGATTTTTTATTAGAAACCCAATTTTTTTAAATGATATAATTTTCTAGTCAAGTATAGTCTTTTAAAAGTTTATAAATAAATATTTTAAAAATCACTTGTACTTGCACCTACGATACAATAATAAATTACAAAAGGCTAATAAATTACCGACAAACGAATAAATTGCACATATTCTATACAAGTGTGTGATGCACAAAATGCACATATGCATATTAATCGCACTGTTCCAGTATTATACTTGAAGGACGCGTATTTATACTTATGTGAGTCCTCGTTACCTCGAAGTTAAATCTTCTTTCATAGCTATCGTGTCCTTTGATAAATGCATAGTTCATTTGCAATAACTCTGGGGATGTAACAAGGTGCATCTTAGTTACTATTTATACACGTATACACACAACTGCTGTCCATTTACTAAGGAGTGCATGAGTTGTATGCAAAATTGAATACTGATTAAAACATTATTTATAGCCTGATATTTTGCGTAGTCTGGAAGCAAGTCGAAGGAATTATTGACTGAGTGGGAGTACAGTCAATGAAATTGATAGCAGCCACCTTCATCCTTGACAATATTTTAAGTAAATCGAAAAATTCGTCAAATAATAAAAATACGTATTTTGTTTAATTCCAATTTTATTCATAATATTTACCAGTGATTGGGTTTTGTCTTGACCCTCAAACTAGTGGGAGACTAAAGAAATTATATATTAGTTTATACTTCATTTAGACTTTAAAAAATATAAATTTTACATCTGTTTTTTATTATATACAATCATACTTATCTTAAATTCATTTGTTACTACTTTACACTTAAATTATTTTTCGGCCATGCGAGAGGTCTTGGGTTCGATTTCCGACATGTTTGATATAAATTGATTTTTTTTTCAAAGGAATAACCCGCTAAGCCCCTATTTAGAGGCTTGTCAGCTGGTGGAATAGACAGGATATGGAAGGTGGTAATGAAAAATACAGCACAACACCCAGACCAATTGAGATAAAATCTTTCTTGGATTTTTTTCTTGCAACTGGCGAGAATCAAATCCGCGACGCCAGTTTCACAGTTAGCCGCTTATCCACCCAAAGACACCATTAAACCTTAAAAAATCGGTCTGCTGGGTTATTTAAAAGAGTGTTTTCAAACCAGAATATTTCATAGTGTCTATACTGGTACCTGAAGCGTAAGACTGATCATTTCACCTTCATGTAACAAAAAATATCAAGATACGCTGCGGTTGGTGTACCAATGCAGTGCTTTATACACCAATTAGGTACGGATATGGAATACTGATGATAACTAAAATGATTTTAATTTTAACTATTTTATTCCCAAAATTATATAAAATCATGATTTACAACCCTTGCTTGCAATTGTATATAACATTGAAAAAAAATATTAGTCTACCACCAGTCTGACGATATCGATCACAACGAAACCCGGCACTGGTAAAAACTATAAATTAAAGTGGAATAAAACTATTTACGTATTTTTATAATTATTATTAAAATCCAGTTTCACTAAGAAATGTCGGTAGAAGAACTCAATCTATCAAATATTTGTGGATTAATATTAAAATTTTATCCCTATCAGGATTTTTTTATTTACACACATTTACAGTTTCATTATATGTGCATGAGGGCGGGCATATTGCCTTATGGTAATTTTTTCCCCCATATCCACACTGTTCAATTCTATAAAATCAGTTGTATATGAATATTTGGGTATATTATTATATTTCCATTTTAAAACAAAACATGAATAAAATCAAAACTTTTTTATTTTAGAAAATAATCATACCCTAGAATATTTTTTTTTATAAGTGTTTCTTCTAAAGATACTAATATTACAACAGATACATAGTTAAGATCTGACACTACAACCGGGCTGTAGTCCTGTGGTAGTATTGTGGACTCACGGACCAAAGGTCCCAGGTTCAAATCCTACTCTACCGCAACTTGATTACCATTTATTTTCTAGTACAAGTAATTAACGAGTTTTAGAAAATGATCTAAAAATTGAAATATTTGAGTAAATAATAAGAACTAAATTTTAATCGTGATAACTTGGTGGGTGATATTCAGTCTCTGTCTACAAAAATTCGGAAAAACTCAACTACCGTTAATTTAAATTTTGCTAAAAACTTGTACACACAAACATATTGCTAAGACCTCTTTTTGTGGTTCGATCAGAAGTGTGTCGATGTTGTTTTATGTAAAATTATCACAATTTTTTTTGTAGGGAAGCAATCGTTAAATTACATAACTGTAAAAAAAATAAAAAATATTCGTAATTATTAATTATTTGTTGGTGACGCTTTCGATTTGGTCCCTTGTATCCTTAAAAGCACAACGGATCCGAATGACAGGGTTGATGTCTTACTTTGTACAAGGCCTAATGTGGGAACACTGCCTGTTTCCTATCACACGAGCCGCAACCTATACCCAAAGCTTTTCAGCCGAGCTTAAAAGCTCCATCACAATAAAATAACTTTTCCTCCAACATGCAGCAGATTATCTCTTTGTTTTAAATGAGAACGAATATAAATGCATAAGTAAAGAGCATAGTGACTTGTGATATAGCTAAAATGCAGTAGGCATCTTTATTGTACAGGTAGGTACTATTGTTTCCTTGTCAATGCGGATGAATAATAAAGTAATCTTCTAATATTTTTTTTATTCATTTGCACCACAACAGCTCAGGAGGCCCAATTACATTGGTGAATTACATCACAGAACGCCGTATTTTAATTTTTGTGTTCTCCCCGAAATCGAACGCGAAAACTTAAATGCGTGAGTCAGGCGTCTTAATCATTGCATCACAGACGCTGGCAAAATATAATATTGAACTTAAATTAAAATCAGCTGTTAAAAAACTATATATATATATATATTTTTTTTTTAAATGCTCTTCTCGATGCTTTGCAATCGCGATGGAAATCTTCCCCTTAAGGGAGGTTAAGCTTTTTTTTCCCTTAAATCCGTCGGCGCTTTAAATCTCCCTGGGTAATCCTCGATCACTGAACTACGCTGTTTTTATCAGGTCATGGTAAATTTAATGAAAAAATATTTTACTAATGTTTGAACACAAAATAAATGCTTTAAACATAAATAAACAAAAAGATTTGTTTTTTTGATATTTTTGATTCCCCTTCGTGCTTCTGCGCATGTCCTAAGCAATCTTCTGAACACATTTTGTGGTTTTGTCCCTTTCCTCCCCTCTATGATTACCGAATGGAGCTTCTCGCTTTTATCCGTGGCCCTATCATAGGTTCCATCGAATATGAAAATCTGGTGGCTTCCAAAAAAAAAAAAAGTTATGTAATAATTTCGGCGAATCGATCATGCCGTAATCAATTGAATACCAGTCAGTAAAGAATTCACTCTCTTTCCTCACTCCAATAAAGTGCATATTAAGTACTTCCGGATTACATTTTTTCAGCACAAAGATGCAAATGCTACCAAATTACAAAGAGATCTTTAGTGCAGTTTTTCTCGTTCGGCAACGAGACACTTTTCCGTGTATGTGGGCAGCGCCAAGGAGACTCATGTCCTGAAATGTGGTGTGCGGTATGTGGGGGGCAAGCTATTTAAAAATATGTCAAGTCAAACGAAATATAATTTATATAATAAAATAAATATTACACAACCACTATTTATTCTACCAATTATTTTTATTTTTTCTACCAACCGGTTTCAAAGCTATACAAGCTTCTGTATCAAGGTTTATTTAACTAATGAATTATATCTTATATAATTCAATCAACTATAAAAAAAATAGGTTTATTTATTTTATTTAAATGAATAACCACAAAGTTAGTGCTTTAAATATAAAAATAAATGTAATTTATTTGGATGTATTTAAGGATCCGGGCGGAACGCTGAACACAGAGAGTTATGATTGTGAAATAAAACTAGATTTCTTTACAAGTAATTTTGACTCAATGGCTAATATTAGAAACAGTTTTGGAACAATTGTATTTAGAACTAAATTTTTGCAATAGTATTTCAATAAAACTGCTAGATATGTTACTAAAATATTTTTTCAACAATTTTCATGCCTTTGATCGAGAAAACGCAGCAAGTTGGCAACGAACCAACTCAAATCATCACGGGCCATGGTGGGTTCATGAGATATCCTCAACGCTGTAAGACCTCGGAAATCAATAGCTGTTCATGAGATGATGAGACACTCCAAGACATCCCTCATTTGTTTGCATTGTCCCATTTTCAGCTAAGAGCGAATACGGCTTGAGGCGTGTTTAAGATGTCTTAATGAAGACCTAGAAGATATCGTAACAGTAATAAGTCATAAGGATTTATCACGTAAGATAATATCATACTTGGTAAATAGTGAAGGTAATTGTCAAAACAAATAAATATAGGAAAAAAAAAAACACTTTCGAAGTGGAACGAAAGGTTTGATGATGTCTGTCAATAGTCCGGCTTCTCCTGAATGAGTTTTCTGTGGTTTTTTCTCTTCTGAAATCAAATACGGAGAAGTTCCTTAATAAGGCCACAGCTGATTATCCCACCAGATCCTCACACTGTAGTAAAAGTAGTTAGAAGGAAATTAACTTTAGCAGTAAATATAAGCCTTGAACATAATAAGCGAGGCTTTAGCCTGCTTGGGAGTTGCTTATTTCTAAATAAGCAACTCCCAAAAAAAAAATCTTGATAAAATATCTATCTGCCTCATAGTGGAATGGTTGGCGTATTTGCTTACCATATTTAACGTATTGGATTCGATTCCCAGGATGAACGTTAAGTTTTTGTTTCTAATGTGATTTTACGCTGCAATATTTCACTGTTTCTGGACTGGCGCCTAATTTTAAAACTGATTTATCTTAACTTCCTTATGTAGAGTTTTGGTTGTCGAGAGTTGAGGAGTCCTTACACCAGTCGAAACGTAGACAGCTTAGGATGTATTACGTAGGATGGATCTTATTATTTATTGAACAAGTAATTACAAGTCAAAGATTTAATTAAAATAACGACGGACATAGTAACGTCCGAGAGAGAGACCTGGAAAGATATGCTGATGTTGACTGCACTTGAACTACATGCTGGAACTGTGTGACTGCTTTGATCTGGACTGACTGAACTGAACTGTTGGGCGTTACCACGCCCTGTGGTCTTTTTGTAGGCCACGTTTCTTTGTTTTGTATATCTCCATGATAGGAACGCTGTTAATGTATTGCAGAACGTTGATCTCGTGCTTTGCAGAATGTCATGAATTGAATTCAATGGAAAATGCTGACTTGCTTCTTGATGTCATGACTTTATTTTTCTATACACTCTCTATTTTTTCGGTCTAGGCCAATGAATAATACAGTTATTGTCATATTATGTTTCGACACATAATTCAGTCATGTCACAAAAAATATCAAATCAAGCAAAATGGAAATGACTTGTTTCTTGTTAATTATTCTCTTGCCTTTTACATGTACATTTATATTCACTTTTAAAAATAATGCTTTTTTAATTTTTTTATTTGATTTTTTTTGCATTTTTTTACTATAAACATAATAATAAAACAGAGTATAAAAAATAAAGCATAATTACATATCAATAAAATACATATTAAAAGAAAAATAGTAAACAAAAAATCCCACAAAGGCATGGCCTGTTCGTGGGTATACAAAAAAATGTTAATGAATTTTTGCTCTTATAATAAATAATGGACAGTTATAACATTTTTGTATAACATAAGAAAAGAAAAATAAAATATTAAAATAAAACATAAAAATATTATTTATTATAAAAGGGCAACAAAATAAATCATAGAAAAAAAGATTTCATATCTTAAGTTTGAATCTAGGAAAGTGCATGTTTTTTAAAAGAAGGAAAATTTTGAAAGTTTGGAATCAATGAAATATTATCAGTAAAAAAAGAATTAAAAATTTTTGGGCCTATAAAATATGCATGTCTCTGTGAGAGCCTCGTTTTACAATATGGTATTTCTAACACACGATTTCTTCTTTGACTTGATCTATTTGAATTATTTGTAAATAAATTTTGGTTCTTAAATATATATTTTAAACATTGAAAACAATGTACTTGTCTTAGATCTAAAATTTTAGCTTCTTGGAACAATTGGAAAGAGGGAAAAGTGCGATTTTTGTGAAGTATTATTTTTAATATAAATTTTTAAACAGCTTCTAATGGTTTAATGTGATTGTTGTAAGTTCCCCCCCATCCAATTATTTCATAGGAAAGCGATGACTGTACAAATGCATAATATACCATTTAAATACTCTTTAAATTTCATTTGAAACATGTGAATATAATTATATATATTTATTTTTTTGGCATTTCTTTGCATAAGGCAGTTCTGGGACATAAATTTTGATTAATTTTCCGGTCTTATTTTTTGTTAAATCACAAGTACGCTATCACATAATTTTAAATGAGTGACAAATAGTCAACGCAATTAGTATTTATCGCTTTTATGTATTTTTTATTACGGATATTAATTAAGATATTTTAGCTATGACGTCTATTATCAATCGATTTGAATATTTTAAATCAAAATGTTTGAATTAACTGCATCGCTATGTAAATATAATACTAAAAGCAAGCATCGGATCAAGTTTGCAAGGAGTCTGGAAACATGGAAATAATCGTTTGTTTAGAATACTGGTCCAATCACATTACTCGATAGTTTATAGGCTCCGGTACACAGAAGACACATTACTTAATAACTTGAATATATTAATTAAGGAGGCAATACCCTAAGGCTTAGAAATAATTGCTAAATGCGCTAAATGTATGCAAATGTTAATAAAATGTAAGATGCAGAAATATTTGCGGATCGCAACATGTGTGATTCTTTAGTAGTCCTGTAAATGGGTAGACTGCCATTCAGTGAGGTTTGAGGTTAGTTCCATGTTCTGCCACAACTTAATTCTTAGTTCCTAAAACAGTAGTTATTTCAAAACTTATTTAAAAAAATACCACGTTTTGAAATGAAAAGAATAATCTAGTATTTGCATTTTAAGGCTGTAGTCTGGTAAAACAAACGCAAAATTAGGAAATCATACAATTTTGCCATTTTAAAACGAATATTTTATTCCTCTGTATGATATCTTAGTAAAGTCTAAATTTTAAATTGCGTAATCTGCCGGTCTGAAAGTAATTATATTTTAATTACATAAAACTTATAAGTATATTTTTTGACAGAAATACCTTTAAAAAATACTGTTTTTACCAAATTTAAATTTTTTAATTTTTTATTAAAGCGCGATTAAAAAGAATATTTGTTTTAAAACAGCAAAATCGTATGATTTCATAATTTTGCTTTAGTTTTACCAGACTACAGCCTTAACGTAAATAGCAGTGTTAAATACTCAATTGAAGAGTAAGAAAACTTATTCATATTTTTTAGTCATCCTTCCCTTATCCCTCTAACTACTTATTCCTGGATTTTATTTACAGCTCTTCCGTCAACCTCCTTCTCGCTATCATTTTCCACCCTTCCGGTTCTTATTGTAATCAAATTTACTGTGTGTATTTGATAGTGATTTGTATAGTTTAATTTATGCTTCCACCCGCCCGGCCCGTTCCAGTTAGGTAACCAGCGTAGCGCGGCGTTGTTTACAATTTTTGCAATTTATTGCAGTCAATTAATTAATATCTCGGAAAGTACACGACCACGATTTTGTGCTTTCAGAAAACTTTAATATGTAAAAAAATAAATGATTTATATTAGTTTTCACAATATTTTGAGTTTGAAAATCCAAATTTTTGTAGACAAGAACTGTATTCGACTCCCTGGGGAGCTGTTAACATTAAAAAATTACAACAAAGATAAAAGCATTTTAGAGAAGGTAATGTAGAAGTCTAGGCATCTACAGGGCTTATGACCTGTCATTGGCTAGTTTACCTTCTTATCTTCTCTAAAATGTTCTTCATACCTGTTGCAATATGTTAATTATTTTAGTTTATTGGATAATTTTTCACAAATAAAATATTTTGTCCACCAAGATATACAGAAATGACAAAATATCAAATAACCTGACACAAATATGTATATTATTTCAATGTAAAAAATCCATTTAAGAGAAAGAGATGTAATCTTATAAGATTACCAAGCAGTACACACATGTAGTTTTAATAAGATAAAAAAATACAGTGATTATTAGGCTTTCATTTCCTAACCTCGGGTTTCATAAGGTTAACCTAAGGTAACCTCAGGTTTTTTTGTTTTTCATATGAGAGTTGCTTTATTATTTACCTTGCATATAATAAACAAGGTTAATATTTAAAATGTGGATTTTTCTGCAATATTTTTTTTTTTAAATTATCTAAACTGTTGGCATCAGGAAGGATATACTAATATGGGCAATTAAGAACATGGTAACCTCAGGTTACCACACAGTGACTCTAGGGAGTTGTTTTCACTCAGTATGTTAAAGGTCATTTATTATATGTATAAATTAAAGAGATGAGAAGTAAAAACACCAATGTCTATCATCACTGTATTTAGGAAAACTTACAAAAGCTGTAGAGATTTAAAGTTCAAAGTTTAATGAAGTCTTTTCTTCATTGAATGATTTTTTATTCATTTATTTATTTATACATTTAACAAAAAAAAACGTATCCTCAACTCTATGAGGCCAAGAGTCCTGTGTTGAGCTAAGATATAAATAATGGAAATCAAAAGCATGCATATCAGCTATGCAGGTCTACCAATGAACAAAATGACTCGCCTACAATCTGTATTGAATGCCGCAGCGAGACTTATTTTCGGAATCTCTAAGTTCAGTCATATCACTCCACTACTTCGGGAACTACACTGGCTACGTTTTCCACAGAGGGTCGAATACAAACTCTGTTGGCTTATGTATAAGTCACTGCACAACTCGGCTCCGGAATATCTAAGGGAACTATGCATTCCAGATGAACTAGCTGACAGGCGTCTCACGCATAGATCAGCTACGTCTACGGCGAGAGGAAAAGTTATTATACCTCTACGCAAACAGCGCACTAAATTTGGTGAACGCGCATTTGCGGTCGCAGGCCCTATGGCATGGAATGCTCTCCCAGCAGAGGTGCGAGGCTGTGAAAGTGAAGTGATGTTTCGGAAAAAACTTAAGACCCACTTGTTCTCTAAATCATTTGAATAAATCCGTAGCACGTGACAACAAAATAAATTATTTTAATTAAATTACAAATTTAAAAGCTTCAATTTAATTAACTTAACAATAGAATCACCATGTAAAGCGCCCTTGAGGTATTTTATTACGAAAATGGCGCTATATAAGTAATCCATAATTAATTAATTAATATCATTAAATAATACTAAAAATAAATTTTAATAAACATCAGGACAACATATTGATTAAAGACAGTGGCGTTTTTTCTTTTTACCCCTTCAAATAATACTAATGATAAAGCAGAGCAAGTGTACAAAACGCGTGAGAACAGGAAAAATGTATTATTATAGGCTTTTAAGAAATTTCTAGATAGCAATTGGTAAAAACCTTATTACATTTTTTTTAAATATATGAAAAATTAATTAGGAAGTATAAATAAAAATACCTGCACAAGAAAAAAGCATGAAAATTCGATTATTAAAAACAATTAACGTGTCTCAATTTGTTGCAACAGAGAGGGAAAACATTTTGAGAATGGAATATGAAAGTCTAAGCATTTATAGAGCGTATTAAATAGTTGGTATAAGAAGAGATTTAAAAATTGGAAAATTATTTTCAGGCGTTGCCTAGTAGGTGAATTGGTTCAGCCGGATAAACCTCGCCCACATGATAAAGGTTTCAACTCTTTTACTTCACAAAGGTCAACATTGAAAGCCCCACCGATTTACCCGGATCTGTTTTAAAGGTCTTTTGGGGCTCTTTTCAGATCCGCTCATTGCAAAACCAATTTTTTTAGCTGTATTTTATATTTATTTAGCTGGATTCGCGTAGTTTTATTTTTTTAATTTACATTTACTGCTTTTAATGCCCCAGATCGCCGCCAGAGCAACTAAAGTATGTACAGTCAATTTGTCTTGTCACTCTCAATCAAATTTTCCCAATCCTGATGGCTAAAGGGTATGTTAGTTCATTAGTTTGTTGGTAAACCGAAGGAAGAGTTGAAAAAAGTCAACAGATGGAAGAGTTGAGAAAATGTGGATGTTCGAACATAGACAGAATAGTAAATGTTACAAAGTGTGTTAAATGGCCACTTAAACCAGCCAACGACAGGTCATAAACTCTGTAAATGTCTAAACTTCCTTATTCCCTTCTCAAAATGTTTTCCCTCTCTGTTGCAATAAATTCAGATCTTAATAACTCCCTAGAGCAAGCTTTTGGACACACACGGGCGTTTCCGAAGTACAAAAATATTTGCCGAAAATCGAATTGCAATATAGGAACGAATTCGTAAAATAAAACATTACTTCTTATCATTTTCCTTAACAAATAGGGAATTGATAAAACTAAAATCATTTTTTACATGGATAGTTTATTAGCCATCTGTTTTATTAACCTGTTCTAGTAAATGTACTAAGTAATTAATTTTTTTCATAACTGAAACGTTCAAGTGTGTTACAGAAAATTCTTGGTAAAAGTTCTTGTATTTTTTTGTGTGAATAAATTACCATATTGTGTCATTTTATATTATTAGAACCCTAACTCAGTTTGTACAAATTAAATTTGACGTAAAAGATAAGAGTTTTTAAATGCTGTGAAAGAGATGCATCCGGTCACTGGTTATCCAAAATTAGTTTTGCTTTCACTAATCTGTTATTTTATTTGATTTATGGCAAATAAAGTCAAACATATAATAAATTTAAGAGATTAACGTATATATTCAAAACAATTCAAAATATAATTAATGTACAGGAACTTTTAAAGACTTATTTTGCATTGTACCAATAAATTATATTTTGGAGTACGGTACAATCGGTTGGGGTGGTGCGAGTGACACAGTTTTAAATAGAGTATTTGTTGCACAAAAATCCATAATTAAAATAATACTCAGAGTCCCGATACAGACATGTACTGAAGAAATATTCCATAAATCACAACTTATGACACCAAAACAATTATACGCTAAAACAATACTCACTTATAGATTCAAAAACTACTCTTACTCAAATGAAAGACATAACCCCCACAATACATTACATACAAATAATATAATCACTAGATCCTCAACACATAGACAACTTAAACAAATACAAACTAATACCACTTTCGGACAAAGGGATTTTGAGTATTATTCAATTAAAATCTACAACCTACTTCCACTATATATTAAAGCAATTAGTAATGAGAAAATGTTTAAAAAGGCTATAAAAAAATGGATAGTGGAGCTAGGTAGAAGTAAAATGGATTGTCTCATTCGCTCATACCAATACTGAATCAACTGCTCCACAACTGTATAGCTTATGTTAGGTTTTTGTTATTTTTATTGTGTGTTTTGTAATATAAATAATATAGATGTACATAAAAACCTTGTTTTGAAAACTGTCTGAATATTTGTTAATTATGTTTGTTTTTTGAGTTAGTCTTCTTTGTTTATTCTCAAATGTAATTTAAAAAAACTAAATTGTTAAGTATCCTCGGCACGGGAAACTCCAGTTAGGTTACATTATTTTTATTATTAATTATAGTTTGTAAGCGAAAAATATGAATAAATAATAATAATAAACATTACACAAGAGATAGAAGTCTAGGCATTTACAGGTGGTCCTTCCCCTGCCTACAAATATTTGAACAAATTCACAATATTTTGTTTATTAATTTACTGTAAAATTACAAGATAATTTTATCATGAATTTACTTAGATAGTATGGGAAAAAAGTATAGTGAAAGGAGAACCTTTTAATTAATATTTTATGTAAAATTACAGAATTGAACCCATGACCTAATGTGAGGTGGATCAACGTTGTAACCACTACATCACAATATTAGTAACAAGAATATTAATTATAAACGAATTCCTTGAATACTTTGTAATTCTTGTTGAATAAATTGAAAATCTATAGATACCTGCATGAATTGTACACAAGAATGTAAACTAAACGATCTCCATTGTGTATCACATAAATAAATAATTATTATTAAAAACGCTAACAACATAATCTCATCTGCCTTTTATGTAGACATTTCAATGATACATTATTATGTTGTTGCTCAATCTTTTTGATGATCTATCACAACCCTATAAAATTTAAGATATTGTTATGTAAAACAAATCTGAAATTTTCTAAAAGTTTCGAATCAAATATTTACATTACTGAAGTGACAAAGAATTTGTAAAATACTTTGAAAATCAAAACCGTATTCAAATTATACATTTCAACATTTAAAAAAAACTGACTTAAGGGATTAAAATCAAAATTGATACAGTAAAACTTTAATTTTCCGGATTAATTAATAATTGGATTTTTCCCGAAAAAAGATTTAATTTAACTATTTACTGTTTGTTTAATATGTTGAAAATGAATAATTTAAATTAAGAAAACGAGCTTTGAATTACAAGTGTTACAAGTATTGTATATTAGTACAGTATTTACGTACCGTACTGTAAATCTATTAACTCTTGTGTGGCTGTAAAGTCACACAAGTCGACATAAGATACAAGATTTGATATATCTCGATTATGATGAATTCGTATTTTTTGTAATCTTCAATTGGACATTTTCACACCTGATTGGGAAAGTAAAATTTGTACAACTATGCTAAATGTTAAAAAAAATATATTTACCCTTGCTACGCGAAGAATAAATGTCCGCTAATTCAGCAACACATTTATACAGATACCTTATACAAGAGAGAGCACGAAGATAGAAATCGTAACAAGGAAGACAGAGACGCTGTTCTGCGGCGGGTGTTTTCTAAAACAGGTTCAGTCTTCAGTCGGCTGATGACAGTGATGGGGGACGCACGCGCGTAACATAAACGTATTTGTGATTTTAAATTTGTTTTGCTATAACAGGGCTTAAGTTTATGTTTATTCACATAAATTATGGAAAAGAAATTATTAAACAGTGTGTCTCGTTTTTTTTTTATGTGTGAACTTAAGAATGTTCGGTCTTTTACCAGTGATAACACAATGTTACATTATCACAGTCTTTTCAGAGTTAAATTGGTATATTATAAACTCATTTTGATTACCCAGTACCTATCTGCACCGGTAACTGAATCGGTAAACAAAATGCTCCGTTTTTTGACCATCCGTTACATGAAGGTGAGATGATCAGTCATTTGCTACAGAAACAATGATATATTGCGGTTTAAACAACCTTTAAAATAAATATTTTACGTCCACCACGCCAAAAATGGAAGAAAAATGCACTAACTACTTCCCAACGAAGCTGACTTATCTCAACTCGATTTTCTTTTTCCGGATTTTTACAGGACTTAGAAAAAAATCATTTTCATATTCACGTATTATGTTTTGACCGATCGCGACCCCTAGTTTGAGGAACAACAAATTACACACACGAGCTTCAAGTGGCACTATAAATTTTAATATAATTAACTTTGAGATGTTATCGGATTGTATTATGCTATAAAATAAATATGTACGAGTACATGTCGTGATATCAAAATGTAAATTGTTATTGCAAATACTGTGTGCCAATTTAACAGCTTCATTGTAAGAATTCTTGTCTGCACGTCGGCTGTCTAACTTTAATAAAAATACATCACAGAAATGCGTATAATATTGCATTTATTATTCACCTGCACTTTGTTAACATAAAAAATTACCCTGAGAACGCTGTCTATGATATGTGTATTTAATGGGTGCAAGATGTAAAGGTGAATGAAAAAAAAGACAGTTTTGAGATAGAACGTTTTTAAATTTTTAAACCTCTTGGACATTGAAATAAACTCATGTGTGTTTTTTAGTTTTTTCAGGAAAAAATAAACATAAAAAATATTACAGCAATATACAATTTTATAGAGATAAAAAAATATATTTGTATTGAAGTTTCCCATTACGTACTACGGATTTTAAATGAACTAGCTGACAGACGCCTTAACTAAGATCAGCTGCATCAACAGCGAGAGGAAAAAACTTTTTTTACAATACTTTTACAAATCTGAGAGATAAATTTGTACCCGCTGTTAAGACTTTGAACAGTTCATATCCTATATGGTACTCCCCCGCGCTAGTAAAAGCAATTAAAGAAAAGGATAAATACTTAAGAAAATATAAGACTTACGGCAATCACTCCAATCTAATAACTTTTAAATTATTACGTGATAGAATCAAACATCTTGAAAAGGATTGTCACGATTCTTACATTGCCTTCGTGGAAAAGTCCATCGAGGACTCACCTAAAAATTTCTGGTCGTATGTGAAGTCCAAATCCAAATTTAACTGTATTCCTAATAGTCTTGTATTAGGTAATATGCGAGTAAACACTGGTATTGAAATTTGCAACGCATTTTCTGAATATTTTCACTCCACTTTTCTAAATCCAGCTAGTATCCAATCGAGAAATTCCACTAATCCCTCATCTACCTCGTCTCATGTGTATACCTCAGATATTAATTCCATAGTGATTACCACAGACTATGTAAAAAATCTACTCTTAAAGCTAGATACTTCAAAATCAGCTGGACCTGATCACCTTCCCGCATGTTTTCTCATAAATTCTGCTAGTACTATATGTGTACCGATCACTTTGCTATTCAAAAGATCTCTCAAAGAATGCACAATCCCACATATTTGGAAATCCGCTTTTATAACACCAGTCCACAAGAAAGGGCCTAAAACCGACATTGCCAATTATAGACCAATTTCTAAACTGTGTATAGTGTCTAAAGTATTTGAAAGAATAATCTATAACCAACTATATTCCGCCATTAAAAACTCACTGAGTCCATCTCAACATGGTTTTCTAAAAGGGAGATCTACTGTGTCAAATTAAATCTTACTTAATGATTACCTTACTGATTCAATGGACGGTGGTCATCAGGTAGACGTTATTTACACCGATTACAGTAAATGCTTCGACCGAATCGATCACAAATTACTATTAAAAAAATTAACTAAAATCGGTATTAGAGGTGACCTCTTCAGATGGTTTTCATCTTATATAGACAACAGGTTGCAAGCGGTAGTGGTTAATAATTTTATTTCTAGTTGGGTACGGGTCCCCAGCGGGGTGCCTCAAGGGTCTCTTCTGGGACCTTTGCTCTTCATAATTTTTGTTAACGACATTGATAAATGCTTTACCTCTTCGCGCTTGCTTTGTTTTGCTGACGACATGAAAATTTTTGCAACAATCAAGACCCCAGCTGACGTCTTTGATCTGCAGTCAGATCTCGACCGTCTAGAGGATTACTGCAACTCCAACTGCTTGGACCTTAATCCTTCTAAGTGTTCAGTTATTACATTTAGTCGCAAAGTAAATTTTTTACGTACTAACTATGTGCTTAAGGGTCAAAACCTCCAACGCTCATTATGTGTAAAGGATCTAGGTGTCTTCCATGATAGTAAATTACTTTTTGACACCCATGTTGACAGCATCATAAAAAAGTCATCGCGTGCGCTTGGCTTTGTTATGCGTAGCTCTACGTCGTTCACTATGGCAAAGACACTTAAAATCCTTTACTGTACATTAGTGCGAAGCAACTTAGAATATGCATCACAAATATGGAATCCTATGTACAATGTGCAGATATCACGCATTGAAAATATTCAAAAAAAATTCGTAAAGTTCATGTGTTTCCGGTTGAAACTTGAGTTTAAATCTGACCAGTATATTCATATATGTAAAAAACACCACCTACTGCCTCTGCAAAAACGTCGTGAAATAGCGGATATAATTTATTTACTTAAAATTGCCTCTGGTTCAATTGACTGTCCTGAACTACTTTGCAAACTTTCTATCAATGTTCCTTCCAAAGTTTTAAGAAATAACCCTCTTCTTCACATACCTCTTGTTTCATCTAATTATGGGCAAAATTCATATTTATGGCGAACTTTTAATAATTTTAATGTAATTAATAAATCATTTAACATAGATTTATTTGAAAATAATCTTAATAACGTGCGGCGTTTGCTTTCGAAATAACTCGTAGTATTTTTTTCTTTTCTTTTAAATTTACATTTAATTACTATTCATTTTATGTTCGAGAATCTTTTTTAACTTACTGTGATGCTACTTGTGAAAACCTGTAATTGGCTTATTTGTTATTTGTTTTGTTGTATAAATATATGATAATCATAGCTGTTGGTTATCCAAATAAATAAAATAAAATAAAAATAAAAATAAAAATGATTTTACTTTTAATCTACGCTAACAGCGCACTAAATTCAGTGATCGTGCATTTGTTTCTGTACCTTTTATAAAATACTTCGCTTTGGTAGTCGTGGAGATTTTTAATACAGTATTTGTGCAATTTGTCTTTTTTCGAATACGAAATAAGACCAATGGAAATCCAAGGTTTAAGTTTTCGTTTTATACTAGATTTTTTGTTCGTAGTTGTTTTGGTAGCATTATTTATTTATTTGTTTATACACCAATGGTTCAAAGAACCTTTTGCAATAAAAAGATTTACAGAAGTAATCACAACAGGGAACAATTAATTACGTTTTACAAAATATGAACTATAAAAGAATAATTAAAACTAAATAATAGAGTGAAAATGAAATATAAAAAACACGACAAAAAAGTAAAAACAAAACGTAACATATCTAAGATGGAAATAAACATGAGATAATCTTATGTTCTAAACATAAATTTTACAAAGAAAAGTTAAGAATAATTAAATATGAAAATAAAGTGGCTAGTATTTAACTTTAATAATGAAAAAGTAAAATAATGCTGCAACAATACTTTAGAAACGAAAAGTTCTTGAATAATCTAAATAACACCTTTATTCTATCAGTTGGTTGAAAGAAGTTGCCGTTTGGCAATAAATCCAGTAATGTACATTTTATATTATGTACAACACATAGCTTACAATATACATGGCTTTTATGGGTATTGGCAAAAGATTCACAGGAGGCCTTTGGGTATTCATTAGAGTAAATTTGACACCAACTTTCACTTATAACATTCTGAGACAGTAAATTATTGTAATTTTTTAAATGCTATAAGTACGATCATTGGATTTACGAGTTATTTTATTCATAGCTATGATATCAGTGTATGTAATGTTACATTTTAATACAACTGTTCTAATAATAAAACAACTTTTAACAAATACGTGGTCCGTACAGCTAGAACTTGTTCTTGTTTTACTTGTAGATAAAGTTCTTACGAAACAAAATTCATAAATGCATTTAAAAGATAAAAATACTCAGTGGCCTAAGTTGCATGTTATTGATAATACGTGTAATTATGTCGCCTATGACATAGATTTTTATTGCATTTTCACCGCTAAGATCATTCAAGAAAGAAACTGTATTTGAGATGTGAGGTGAACAATAAATGAATGGCAAATATATTTTGCAAGGCCATTTAATTTCAAGACAATTGGCGTTTAGGATTCTTATATATTTAATGAATGTAACAATTTCACTCTCATTGTAGATTCCATCATTCTATAATTTAATATTTTCCTTTGTGTAACATGCATAATTACGATGCATAGTTTTTGGAGCGAATTGCTTATTGATCTAGCACTAGAAAAAAATATAATATGAAGTAGAGCCCATAGGACGTTACTGTGTATGTGTATGTCTCCATCGTGATGCAAAACAATAATAATAAAATACAATCAAACAGTCAACAACCATAAAAGTGTATGATGAAAGAAAGAACACAGCATGAATGTTTTTGGGTTGCAAATATACGGCGTAACAGAAGAACGCAATAAAAAAAGAAGAAAACTACATAAAAATAACATAAAATAAAAATATATAAAGTAAAAGTATTTCTCTTATCTGAGGTAGGAACATAATATTGGCCGCATCCGTGGTGTAGTGGTTAAGACACTTGACTCACACACGGAAGGTTCTTGGTTCGATTCCTGGTGGGAACACAAAAAATTTAATGTGATTTTTCTCAGCCTGTGTGTACTGTGTTGTGATTCACCACTGTAATTGGGCTTCAACGCCCGTTGTGGTGCAAAAAAAAATGTAAATAAATATACTGACAGATCAGTAGCACAGTAATTCAATTTAATTGAAATAAAGAAGAACGTATTGTCTTGTTATAATATAGTTTAAACGTAATAAATTTGCTTTATAAGTATATAAATAATAAATTATTTTTTAGAATCTTTGTAAAAAGATAAAATTACAAAATAATAACTGTTTTTGATTCCGATTCTCTAGCATAGAGTTCAATTACGCAAAATAAAATGCCAAAATGCGGAAAAATTAATACAATAAATAATCGAGTTACTGGCGCTCTGTAGCGGCCTGACGTGTTTTTACTCGCTCCTCAAAAAACAATATTTTTTCTAAAGAAATCTGACTTTCTAAAATCCGTATTCTGTATCAAATAATTTATTAGCATTATTACCTCAGTTTAAGTGAATAAAATAGTTTATTTTGTTTGTACATCCGCGTATTTTGACTAAATTATAAAGTAATTTTCTATCGCTAGTGTTAGTTCAGTTGAGTTTTGTGCGTACTAAACCATTGGACTCGTGAGCCACCGGAACCTAAGACGAGCACGTGGACGGGGATAGCGGACAGAGAACTGCCACATGTTCATCACTCCGCAACTCCGTACCCTTGAGGGAAGTTACAAATACCCTTACTTGATTTATGATATGTCGACAAAATTGTTAACAATTTGTCGATTCTCTAAAGTTAAGGCATGTGCAAAGGAGTCTCTTCATTACCTTACATTACCTACACAACAGACTCATTGCTTCAGTTTAAAAATGTAAAAGAACGCTTAGATCAGCATGTTATCGATATAGTATATAAATATAATTTAATTTCTTCAGGACAAGTTTCAAATCTATTTAAGAAATATAGAGGATGTCGTGGGGGAAGAAAAATAAAAAATAAAAATAAAACAAACACAGTTGATAACACAAATAACACTTTTATTGATCAGATCTCTAAGTCACAAGTCACATATTTAAATAAAGATGAAAATCAACCAAAAACAATTAAACACGTAAAAATAAATAGAAACGCAAACACACCTTGTCCTCTTTCACTTGGTACATGGAATGTACGTTCAATCAAAAATAAAATTGATGATATCCCCAACATAATTAACGATAATAATCTAGACGTTCTTGTATTAACGGAAACTTGGCATGAAGACCATAATTCTGTTACCATTAATCTACTTCGTAGTAAGGGTTTTAATGTTATTGAAGAGGCACGGAAACCATCCATTGAAACCGTTCATAAGAAAAATAATATAACATGGACGAACCACGGTGGAATTATTGTACTAACAAAAAATCAGCTTAAATTAACAAAAATTAAAATACCACTCTACACAACTTTTGAATGCATTGGCTGTAGGGTTAGCGCAGGCAGCAACCATTTTACCTTAATCACAATTTATAGACCAGGTTCTAAAGCACCACCTCGGAAATTTTATTCGGAAATAAAATCTTTACTTGAATGGGCCATCACTCGTACAGAAGTAACATACGTAACTGGAGATCTGAACATTCGTTTCGACCGCAAGACGGATTCAGAATCGGTTCGTTTTAATGCACTTTTAAGTGATTTCGATTGTTCACAAGAAGTAAATACCCCTACACATGATGCGGGAGGTACACTTGATGTTATAATACGACGGAATTGTGATAAAAAAATCACAGTTTTTGTAACAGACATCGGACTTTCAGACCACAGATTAGTGCACTGTAAAATTAATATCCAAAAACCAACACCAACTTACAAAACACTCGCATCAAGGCCATGGAGAAAATTAAATTTAGAACATTTTAAATCCGAACTTCTGACATCGTTGATTGGTCCGGACATTGACCGTCGCTCAAACGACGTCGATCAATTGGTTGGGTTGTACAATGAGGTACTATCTAACCTGATAGACAAACATGCACCATTTACTACGAAAACTATTCGAAAAAGGAAATCTGATGCATGGTTTGACGAAAATTGTCGACTCAAAAAGAAAGAGCTAAGACGTCTAGAACGCAAATACAGAAACACACTGTCAACTTTGGACCGATCAATATGGTTAGATATGCAAGCCTCTTATAGGACATTTATAAAAGAAATAAAATCTAGTTTCTGGTGTACAAAAATCACTGAACAGAAAAAGTCTCCAAAACAACTCTGGCGAAGCCTTCAATCTGTTCGTGGTGACTGTATAGCAGAGACATCTAACACAAGCGCTACTGCCACTGATTTTGCCGACTTTTTTACAAATAAAGTCGAAAAAATCAGACTGGCGTGTAGTTCAGCGAAAAATCCTGTAATTTTAGATAATGCCCTTCAAAAATTCAGCAAATTTGAACCAACGTCTATAAATGAGGTTAAAAAAATTGTTGCGGCATTACCCAACAAACAATCTATATTAGATCCGATGCCAACATGGCTTTTGAAAAAATGCATTAACGTATTAGCTCCATTTTTAACAGATTTATTTAATACATCCATGGAGCGCAGCATTGTTCCGAGAGCCATAAAAAAAGCAAATGTAACTCCACTTTTAAAAAATTCCCAACTAGATGTGGAAGATCTTTCCAGTTTTCGCCCTATTTCAAATCTTCCCATCGTATCAAAAATACTAGAAAAAATAGTTTCTCGCAGGCTCGTTAACTATATCGAGCGGAATTCTTTATTTTCGGTAAGGCAATCGGCATACCGACGTTTTCATTCCACGGAGACGGGAGTGATAAGAGTACTGTCTGACATTATAACGTCGGTGGACTCTGGTAATCTGGTGTTGATGGCTCTTCTGGACATGAGTGCTGCATTTGATACTGTAGACCATAATATTTTGCTTGAACGTCTGGAGAAAACTTATGGTATCCGTGATCAGGCACATATGTGGTTCAGTTCATATCTTAATAAAAGAGAATATGCAGTCGTGTTCCAGGGTAAAAGCTCAACCAACTTTCGGGTGTCTACAGGAGTGCCTCAAGGGTCAGTACTCGGACCACTTCTCTATCTCCTTTACACTAAAGTTATAGAGAACATTATCAAAGAATGTGGATTGTGGTCGCACTGCTATGCAGATGATACGCAGATTTATTTTTATTGCAAACCAGGCGAGAGAAGTGTGCTTGTCAATTTAATTGATGGATGCATCAAGAAAATAGGAAACTGGATGGCTGAAAACAGACTAACATTAAACCCATCAAAAACTGAACAACTGTGGGTGGCTTCAGCCAGACGACAGAATTTGATCCAGGATACGGCTCTACCCAATGTAGGGAGTGCCGTTTTACCCACCGTTAAACTACTGGGAGTTTTACTCAATTCTGACCTATCTCTTGACGCTCAAATTAGTAGAACGATAAGTTCATGCTTCTACCAGCTGAGACAAATTAAATGCATACGCAAAAATTTGCCGGTTGATGCCGCCCGTCAATTAATAAATGCGTTTGTAGTGTCTAGAGTCGATTATTGTAATGGTATCTATGCAGGTCTACCAATGAACAAAATGACTCGCCTACAATCTGTATTGAATGCCGCAGCGAGACTTATTTTCGGAATCTCTAAGTTCAGTCATATCACTCCACTACTTCGGGAACTACACTGGCTACGTTTTCCACAGAGGGTCGAATACAAACTCTGTTGGCTTATGTATAAGTCACTGCACAACTCGGCTCCGGAATATCTAAGGGAACTATGCATTCCAGATGAGCTGGCTGACAGGCGTCTCACGCTTAGATCAGCTACGTCTACGGCGAGAGGAAAAGTTATTATACCTCTAGGCAAACAGCGCACTAAATTTGGTGAGCGCGCATTTGCGGTCGCAGGCCCTATGGCATGGAATGCTCTCCCAGCAGAGGTGCGAGGCTGTGAAAGTGAAGTGATGTTTCGGAAAAAACTTAAAACCCACTTGTTCTCTAAATCATTTGAATAAATCCGTAGCACGCGACAACAAAATAAATTATGTTAATTAAATTACAAATTTAAAAGCTTCAATTAAATTAACTTAACAATAGAATCACCATGTAAAGCGCCCTTGAGGTATTTTATTACGAAAATGGCGCTATATAAGTTATCCACAATAAATAAATAAAATAAATAAATTAAATCTATGGTCCGAAATAATAATACGTTTCTGTATTTCTATGGGTTTAGCATGACACTTTACTGTTCTATGGACATATTTGACAACAATACTATTTCTGCGTATATTGCCACGATCGCATTAAAAGTGATGTAATAATGTTATTATTGGGAAAAAAACTATATCTGATACTTCTTTGGGATTGTGTGTCTCGTGAATATAGAAAATGTTATATTTCATACATTGAAAATACTTAAAATATAGGATAGCGCCAGTAAATTACTTAATTATAACCGAAATTCTTCAACATCGTGAAATTCATATCTAACTCAATAATTAAAAAATGTACATGCTTTAAGATTAAAGGTAAAATATTATGACATTCATAAAAATATATCGGAAAAATGGCTTTGATTATTTACAGTTGTTTTCGAATTCAGAGAATAGTTAACTGTATTAGAATTGTGAACAAGATTTGTAATGGTCGACATGTCTTTAATTATTTTAGAATCTTCATAAATAAAAAAAACACAAAATATACTGAATAGAACAATAACTCATATTACATTACAAAGATTATACAAGTTTAAAAATTAAGTAGATCTCACTCACCTTTAACTCTTTCGGGTAAGAATATTTCCGTTTACTTTATTCCTTTGGTTTTTGCTAACCTTTTTGGTTTTCAATTGTAATCAATTGTTTCGAAATAAAAATGTTTGTATGTTTTGTGTCCTTTAAGCCAATGAGGGTGGTGTTCACTCACTGGTTTATTACTTATTATTTTTTTGTTATTTTTTTTTTCAGGAAAGAGTCTTTACTTGCTTTGGTACGGATAATTAAAATAAATGAACTTGTAGAATTCTGTGGTGGAAGTTTCTTTAAATATTCTATGGAAGCGTTTCTTGTCGTGGTTCCCAGGTTATTTCTCCTGCTATTTTGATCAATTTATTTATTTATTTATTTATTTATTCACACTCTTTATCAAAATACAATTCCATATTCACTTTGCCCAGCTAACAAGGGTACATACCCCGTTCCAAGCTAAGCAATTACATTGTTATATATTATAATAGTTAACAAATTAATATAGAGCACAGACAAACAAAATATAAACTTATTCGGATACACATTTTGATTCATATACATACAGACATACACACATATACACACATGTATATATACACATGTACATACACACACACGTACATACACTCATGCGCATACACATACATACATTCATAAAAACATAGACAATTTATTGACGCGAAACTTCATGGTTGTCATCTATAAATATATTTTTTTTAAATTATTCCTTATTTTTTATATTTTATTTTTGACATCCAGTAAGGTTCTCCAATCCGTGGCATGCATCAACTTTTCTGACTCCCTACGACCAATTGATTGTCAACATGTCTCTCTCAGTTTCCTGTAGATGTTCAGGGTGTCTTCGTAGTTTAATATTATTTTGGATTGTATTTTTTTCATCTTTGCTTTATTTTCCTTTTAAATAGTTTACTCTCTTTATCAGTTGATTTCGATTTTATTTTTTATTTAATTTTCTTTTCCTTCCAGTTCTGTCACGCGTTTGCTGAGTATCTCGTTTTGTTCACTGACACATTTGATGACCTCCAGTATAGAGTTATATTGACAGGTGACCGATTTTATTTTCTCATGGATAATTTCAAACCCCTACTAAGTCGTTTTACTTCCATCTGAAGGGCAGATAGTTCGTTGGCTAACTTCAAGTTAGCCGAGAAGGGTTGGGCGGCTGGTGATGCTGGCGCTAGAGTAAGATAAGTTTTCTTCAATTTTAAGTTCTTCTTTGAGCCCATATTTTGTTTTGCACAGTACAGTATAAAAATAAAGAAAAACTTATTTTAATGTTTAAAATCACTGTTTTTTACTATTAAGATAAGACCTGTGTCGCTTTTAAAACATAATTTGGTTAAATATTGGTTTGTTGAAAGGAGAAAATTTTTGACGTTCCAGTTTTTTTACAGTTGACAGGTGAATTGATTAATATTTCGTATTTATTATTTTAATTACATAGTATGATAGCATATGATATTCATTTTATGATAAACCTTAGTTTTAGAGACCAGCTTTTAAAAAACGATATATTTGTGTTGTATGTGTCTGTGTCAACTAGTTGCTCTTCCCAACTCAATACAGGACTTTTTTCCAATGGAGTTGTGACTCATGCTTCTTTTTTTATTTAAATATTTTTTGCGTTATTCTGATTTGCCCAAATATTTCAGTTTTGGGGGCCATTTTTAACTAGTTGTAAATAACTCGCTTTTATAAAATGGTAACCAAGTTGTGGTAGAGCGGGGTGCAAACCTCGGACCTCTGATCCGTGAATCCGCGACACGAGCCTCTGGACTCTAACCCGATTCGTAAAGTACGTGTTATAAACAACCCATAAGTAAACAAATAAATAATTAAAAAAATATATTCGCAAATCATGTTTTCTTTGTATTAGATTTTAGTCAGTGCATTAGTATTATTTGAAAATTAAATGATTATGAATAAAACTCATGATATTAGAAATCAAACACTGATTTGAATCTACTGAACACTTACAAATGTAAAAAAATTATTTTATTTTTACAAATATAAAAAACAAACAATTGTCACGAAATTTTTGTTTTTATATTTGTGTTCAGTAGACTCAAATCAGTGTTTAATTTCTAATATGGAGTTCTATGAAATAATTACAAAATCAATCAACGATTTTGAATTTTTTTGTGTAAATAAATGTGACAAAAGACGGTCGCTAAAACGGGGGGTTACGAATTTTTTTGTGTAGGTTACATTAAATCAATATCAGATAAATGAAAAAAAATAAAATAATATGAATTATTAAAATGCAAACAATGCTTTGGTAACAAAATCAAATTATTTTTAATGGAAGACTGTTGTAATATTTACAGCTTAAATCACGTTAACTTTTATTGGTTAGTAGTAATGTATTCAAATGAAAAATAAGACGAAAATGAAAATCTTTTATAAGTTATTTTCTTGGAAAAACATCGCTAGATATTGAAATCTAACTGACAATCGTCCTTTTTATCCAGTATTTAACTGACAACCATTCTTTCTCCTACAAATATATTTTTTTGTTAAATTGTCTTAAAAAGTACACTATTTATATCAAATTTTAGTAAACAAAAATGTAGATTATGTGAACTGCCAACATATGGCATTATTGCTTAAAACACATAATAATTGAGATCCATTCTTTATATCCTGTACCGTTTATTTTATTTTTTATAAACACTAGGTATGTTAAATGGGCATTAATTATAAAAAAAACACGACTCCGCATTTTCAGACCCGTTGCAAAATGAGATGTTTAAAAATTCACCAATGTTTGTTGATAAAGCAAGCTTGATTTTTTGTACTTTTTAAAAAATTATATATTTTATGTAAAAACATTTATATTGCTACATGACTGAGCCAAATGCCAATAGTGGTAACTGAAAATTTCAAACAAATAGATACCTATGCTAATTTCTAAAACAAAAATCTATAAAAAGTAATCTCAGCAAAAGGATTATATTCTCTTTTGGTCTCACGGTAATCAAATCAAGGACCCTTGTATATTACCATAAGACGTTAAACAAATAACCCACGTTTACAAATTTATGTTCTCCTTACCTTCATTTTTATTACACATTTATTGAATGGCTGCCCCTAGATTAGTATTTTATATGTTACCCAGAAAAGCAAACTGTAAATAATTATGTGTTTTTTTTTTTTAAGTATATTTTATAAAACTTCATGTTGCTAAAAAAAAATTTGTTGTGATAAAACAACTTTTTTTATCGAAGTAACTAAAGAATATTTAATAAAAGCAAGTGTTTTAAAAAAACATTCACATGTGTGTGAATCTTTCCCCGCTTCATTTTTTATGTTTCATGAATGATTAATTCATAACAATTATCATTAAGATGACTTCATCTTCCTTTAACCTTTGATACTTTCAGACCCGAATAAATTCCTGCGAAGATTTAAAATAATTTTGTATCATAAAGATATGTTCCACAGGATTTTTGTTTTAAATTGCTGATATTTTACAAAATACGTATGTTTAAGTAATTATTAAACGAAAACAGTAAAAAACAGACACATCACATATAGGGAATAAAATTATAAAAAAGAAAAATAGATTCGCCGCTTTGCAATTTCAGTAGACACTTACAGAAGAAGGAAATCGTAAAATTAGTGAAGATTTTAATAAAAAAACTATGTGAAGGGGTTAAATTGGAAGGTAAAAAGGGTAGGAAAGTTCCAGGTTCAATTTTCGACGTAAATACGCATGTGATTTTTCTCAAGCCCGGATATTCTCTGATGTAATTCATTACTCCAATTAGGTTCATTAGCCGTTGCGATAAATAAATAAATGAGTACTTTAGTTTTGAAAAAAAAAGTTTTCTTATAAATTTGTACCTTATGTATCACAAATTCAAACATGAATCCTTTTTTTTGAACATGTTTTTTTTAGTTTTGAAAACAATAGTCCATTCAAATTATATTCATGCCTACATAAACTTACTGTTGAAAATATTTTTGAATCTGACCACCTAAATTCAAAGATAATAACAAAAAAAATGTTAAGCAAAGTAAAAATGTATATTTTATTTATACTCTCGTGTTAATTATTTCATGGTTTTCTTTTCTTCTTTTGCAGAGGTGGCCGAGTATTGCTGCCATCTCCGCATTCATTAGTTGGCGCGGGCCCGTCGAGGTAAGTAGACTTTTATTATGCCCCGAAGGTTTTATTATAATGGGACGGTACCCGCGCCGTGTTATCTCGTGCCATTTATCTCCATCTCGTGAAATGTATTCACTACTGATCAAGAAGCGGTACACAATCACTCGCAGGCAGTATCGTCCGAGTTATCGTCATCATAATCAGTGTCTTCCGAATCTGCCCACACAAGAATAGCGTGCAATTAGCGAGTGGGAGACATAATCGCATACCTATCTTCTGTGTTAGCTGTAGGGTAGGGTGCTATAAAAGTGCTAAGTAATTTTTCGGACCTGCTTATCAATATTATCATGATCGTAAAACAACGACGTAAGTGATTTTTTTAAATTTTACAAAAGAGCTGTTCAAAAACGTGTCGTCGTAATCGTAGAACAACGACGGGTGTGCGAAAAATGCGACATTTACATTCTACGGTATTTGATCTTGAAAAGGTTTAATATAGGCTTTATATTCCAGTTTTGCTAAAAAAAATGATTTTACTAACCCCAGTATCAAAATATGTACTTTTTTACTTACAGAGTTGTGACATAATATTTTCAAAAAATACTAAACCGCTCGCTCAAAGAAAAGATATAATATATTTTTGAAAAACCAGTCTGACGATGTCGGTCACGACGAAACCCGGTCACTGATAATAAAATTATAAATAAAAGAAGAATAAAACTATACACGTATTTTCAACATCATAAAATTTAAAAAAATTTAAAAAAATTCAAAAATACAGGGAGGTCAGGATTTTAAGGAAACACTTATTTTTTGTTAAAAATACCAATGTGAGGAAATAGGGATTATGTTTTAGTAAAACAAAAAGCAAACCTTGGATTTCCGATCCACAAAGAGTCCTTAAGTTACATCAAAACAGTATTGTAGTAATTATTTTTTGACAAAATAAATTAAAAATGTATGTTTTGCGTAAGTTTGTTTAATAGAGCAGAAATAAATCAAATGAAATTTGATATTAATCAGTTGTTATCATAGTTTCAATCGATTTGTGTCCATTGTTATGCCTAAATAATAAAATTTAAATCATTGTTAATAAGACAATTTAAATTCATAATAAATTACACCTATTCCATTGTTTATGTGAGTAGCTATCTGTTCTTGTATCTAATCTTTTAGTGTTCGTCTTACATGCGTCATGTGTTTTTTGTGTACAATGAATAACAAAGGCCTGCGGGGTTTTCACATTATTTCATGTAGACGTAGACAGAAGCATTTTCGTAATTTGAAAATTTTAATCGAATTTGCTTCTGGTTCAACAAGGATCTAAGGATAAGTGTACACACCATTCTGGGCGAAGGAAAATGTTACGTTAAGAAGGACGTATTGCATTCCATCCAAAAGCTTTGAAAGAATATTTGAGCGTTTCGTTAGACTCATTATATTAAAAACAATATTAACAAACTAAGATGTTTTACCTTTGTTTTTAACCGTTAACTAGTAAAGTTATGTGCATCCAAACACTAAGGAAATCACACGCTTCTACCGTCTTCTCTTTCTTATGGAAAAATGGATAGGGGGGGGGGGGAAATGTATGGGAAGACACCATTCAAAAACGAATAATTTTTATTTATTTTGAATATGACAGGAATCTATTTGAGAAAATAAAAACGTGAAAATAACATAAAAACAAAATTAAATTTATAGGTCCAGATTCAAGCCAGTCAGATTAAATGTAGAGATTAATATACCCTGTTTTCATAGTTATTTTAATTTATATATGTATTAAAATGTCACTATCAAAACATTTGAATTTTTCATTTTTTCTTCATTTCTTCCCATCCCGTCTTTTTTTCATAGAAAAATGTAGATTTTTGTTCCGTCTATTTTTGTTTCAAATTTTGCGAAAAATTTCCAATCCTTAAAACACATGGAAAATCTCTTTTTAAGTGTAAGTCTTTCTAATTTTAAACTATCACCAAAATAGACTAAATCATTTTTTTTTTTGTAAAAAAAGAAATATTTGCATTTTTATGATTTACCCATTTGAGGTCCATTTTCAACGAGTTGTAAATAACTCACTATGGAATCAAATTGGGGTAAATTGGGATTCGAACCATGGAACTTTGGTCCGTAAGTCCGAGACACTAGCCACAGGACCACAATCCGATTCATCCTATCTTGAGGTAGTAATTATTATTTAACTTGTCCTTTATTTTTATTTTATTTTAATTGTGCCTATGTATATAAGAATACGTGTTTACCATTTTTCAATGGACTTAGTTAGTTAATAAATAAATAAATACATTACTTCTTATTTTCTCAAACTAAACGATTTTCTTTGAAGAGAAGAGATTTCTTTGGGGTATATAAATTATATGTTATGTATAAAATGTGTCACATGTTCAAAAAATTAATAAATCATATTCATAGATTACCAGGGTAGCGTTTTTTTTAAACATTTTTTTTAAACAAGCGTGGTGTCTTGCGGGGCAATCCTCGACCATATGCTGTAAGGTTTAGTATTAGTTCACCTCCTTGACGTCCACCCTGGATAACGTTAAATAAACTAACACAACAGACGCCAAACAATCCCTGCTAAAAGAAATCTCACGACAATAAAGAAAACAAATGTAACTAATTATTCATTTTTCTACGTGTACATACTAATTCAACTTTTCCCTCTTATCTATTATTCTAGGAAGCTGAATTTTCGGAGATAAGATAATTTAATATCAAATGTGTCAAAAACATGTTTTTATGCGCCATCACTTATTTCCCAAATAAATCGTTGATCCTGCCAAAGTATTAAAAGTGTTTTAGAAATTCCTTATTGTAAATTAACACTCGCGGTCATAGTGGTCACTTAGACTAGCCAATGACTGATAATAGATCCTGGAATTGCCTAAACTTCCCTTTTCCCTTCTATGAAATATTCTCGATCTCTCTTGTAATGTGTTGTGAATTAATTATTGTTAGTAAGAACTAATTATTTTTCCTAACAAAGCTGATAAAAAAAAATCATTAAGTCTTCACCCATTTACTGATTAGTCATTTTATTATTTTCTTCCTCAGCGACAATGTTGGTTTTTATAACATCATTAATATTATTTTTTTAAACAGTATGTAGTTATGTGTATATTTATATTAGTTACCTAAGTAGTAGATTTAAATAATAATACATGTAAATTAAAAAAGAAAAATCTTCGTTTAGCGTTATTTAAAATTGTTTTTTTAATTTTTTTTATTCATATGTGTTGCTTTCGTCCCTATTTTTTTTTTTTTTTTTACAGGTTCAAAATATTTCTATCACTAAATATAAAATTTTTCAAGTATTTTTATAACTGTAATATTATTTTTAAGCCGTGTATCTTTTTTTTTGACTCCTTAATTTGTAAATAACTGTTTAGTAACAATTTCTTTTAAATACTATATTTTACTTATTTCACTTACATAAATGTATTTTATTAAATGCAACTTATATGTAAAAGGCACTAACTGCCGTTTATTTCAATAAAATAAATTAAAAATTAAATGTATTGTTTACATGTTTTGCTAATTAAATCAAAGCGATTTTAACATAAAATTTCAAGTCGTTTTCTGTTCTCTGAATATTATGAATGAAGTAAAATAAACATGCTAACAGCTAAGTACTCCCTTGGAATATTTTAATTTCGGTTTAGGTAAAAAATCGTTAGTTTTTGGGATATTACCACTTTTATGGAATTTGTGAAAATCTACGTAAAACACGATTATTGTTGTTTACAACATTTTTTTATTTGATACTTATACGTATTATTGTTTTCTCTATTTAAACACAACTTTTTGTATTTAGTTTATAATATTCTACGTTTCTGTTCCGTAGATAACTGATAGAATCTTATAGAAAATAATGTATTTTCATTGGTTCTTATACATCTTTAAAAATATCATTTTGTATTTTTTTTAATGATTACTTACTATAAATGTACTAGTGATAATTTTTTTGTAAATGCTCATTGGGAGCAGTGTAAACAAATGAAAAAAAAGCATTAGCAGCAAAAAAATACAAAAAACATTGAAATTAAAAAAAATAAGCCAAAAATTCAATTAAATACACGACATGCAAAAATCTTCACATTTCTAAATTTTGTTCCACGAAGTTCGGCAAAAGGTCTCTGGAATACATTGGTCGTATACAATTTAATAAACTGCCTGATGACCTTAAAAATGAAATGTCGAGTGGTAATCTCAAAGACAGAAATGAAGACCTATTTCTTGAATCTTTTTGAAAGTGATAGTTTTTAGCTCAGTTTCTGTGAATAGTCTATATATTGTGTTTTAGGTTTAAATGTTTTTCTTTTCTTTTTTTAATATTAAGTTCACAGAATGTTAAATGTTTTTATTTTCTTTTTTAATATTAATTTCACAGAATGTTTAAATGTTTTTCTTTTCTTTTTTAATATAAGTTCACAGATTGTTTGAATGTTTTTATTTTCTTCTTTAATATTAAGTTCACAGATTGTTTAAATGTTTTCTTCCCTTTTTTAATATTAAGTTCAGAGATTGTTAAAATTTGTTAAAATTTTTATTGTTTAAATGTATACTATGTATTGTTACAAGAAATGTACTATTTTTTTATGTACCGTCCCAAATGAGTTTCTCGTACAACTCCGGGATATAATATCATGATATTCATGTTCTTATATGTTTTATAAATAAATAAAAAAAATAAAATTTAAAAAAATACAGATATTCGGAAAGAAACGGTATGATATTACGATATGTTTTTTTGTTGCTTTTTTATACAAATTATGTGCCCTCTCTTATATTGTTCACTAAATATTAAGATACAATCTATCAGATCATTGAAAAATATTTAAAACCACTTAAAAAGTAGGTAAGTAAATCTCTTGGAATTTGATTTGATATCCATCTTACGACATATTGCCTAAAGGTAAATTCTGAACGATGCTGTTCGGTGGCGTATCGAAACGTTGGGTCTGGATTACGATCATTTTGCCATAAGCGTAAAGAGAACAACTTATGATAATGGGACGTTATTTAAAATGGTTATCAGTTTTATTGAAACCGAATTAGTTTGCTATGTTGGTATTGTTTACATTATGGATGAATATTTTAAATTTGATTTAACATAAAAAAAGTTAAAATTTATTGATTCTTAAATATTTCAACAGCAGGGCGAATTCTTTTGATAAAGGACGGAGCAGGCTAACGAATATTGGCTGTTTTAAGCACTTTGTATTCTTATTCTTATTCTTAGTGGTCGGGGTCAGTGCTATGCAACTCCTGATGTCACTGCAACCTGTGAAGATTTATTGTGACGGGTCCCCGTGAATAGTTTTTCCCCTCCAAGCCCAGGTTTATAAAAAACCTGGCTACTGTGTGGAAGGCGAGAGTTTACATTTTTCTAAATCTCCCTCTCCAAACCCAGATCCGAAAAGTATCGAGCTATTAGGTAGGGGGCGAGCCCTTTAACAATTTTGACATCCTCAGGTTTAACCAGTTATCCCCCGAGAATAAGGTTCTTTTTATGATGTAAGGCATCCCATTCCCATATAATGTGCGTAGGTGCTTCCTCATCTGCACTGCAGAACCTGCATCTAGAAGTTTCGGAAAGGTTCATTCTAGCAAGGTGTTTGTTCAATCTGCAGTGCCCTGGGCGGGCTCTAGTGATAACCTTCACTTGATTTTGGCTAAGCTTAAAAAAATGGAATGTAGATGTAAAAAGGTTTTTTTTACCTTCACAAAACCCGGTAAAAAGTAGGCCATATTTTATTTTCCGTTCGGCTTAGTCTTACAAATTTTTTCCTTGTAATCGTTTGGTCTTTATTGATTACAATTTATATCCCATTAACAAACATGTTCAGTAATATTTTTCAAATGTCAAAAATAAGCACATTACAATAGAGATGGAAAATATTTTAGAGAAGGGAATATAGAATTCTAGGCATCTGCAGGGCTTATGACGTGTTATTGACTGGTTTAAATGGCATGTTTTACACACTGCGTAAACAAAGCAAAACTATGAGAGTACCCTTTTCTAAGTTAAGTTCATATAAGTTAAGTTTAAGTTCCTTCGCATGGTGTTGACCGGGTACTTTTTGCCAGAGCATTACACTCTGCTTCCTGGTCCATGACCTAAGCTTATTACAATAATCACATTTAGGCAAAACACAGTAGAGTTCGGGGCATTTTGGGGCCATCTAAGCTCTCAGCATTGCCAATTTATCAGCTGCTTCGTAACTATCGATGTTTTAGTGTCCAGGTACTAAAAATGTCGCACTGTTACACTCACCGACACAATTAAGCGCCCGAAGGCACTCCAAGGTTAATTTAGTATTCATCTCGACAAAGTTCAGTGCTTTTAGAGCAGCCTGACAGTCTGAAAGAATATAAATTATTTGGTTTTTGTATTATCTGCGCAAGTTACACACTGTGTCGCGATTTTTGTTTTAAAATCAAACCATTTTACACCTAATATTCTTTTCAAGTATCTATTTGCTCTCAAAACTTGGAAGCATAAATTTTTAATTTTAGAAAGGCGTCTGGATTCACATGTATAAAGGAGTACTGGCAATATACGATATTTAAAGTAAAGTCGTCATTTAGAAAGACTACAGACTAGACTATAAACATCTAAACTCAAATTTAAAAGACAATGGAGTACAAAATTACGTGGAGCTACAAGATTCAGTACATTGCTTGTCCAAAACGTAAATTTCAAACGCGTTGTCGTGTGTCGTGTGTCGTACGCAATTTGGTCATTAAATCACATGATGGGCGTTTTATTGAAATGTTAATGGTCTAAAAAAGTGGTTTACAATAAATAAGATATGTGGATAATAGATTAATGCTAATTAACTTGTAGGCGAGATGTTTTCCGTTAATGGAGTCCTTACGTAAAATGTCTTTGTGTGAAAATTAATTTGCATTGTGATTCCATCTGTAAATAATTAAATAACGAAATTTATAGAATTTTTGACACTTGGGCTCGATATTTCGATGTAAATTATTCATTTTATGTTACACAGTCTAATATTTTATCGTAAAGCAGTAAAATTGATTATCTACAATGGATATTTTAAGGTTCTATGAAAATAACATAAAATACAAATAAAAAGTATTGTTATATAAAACATTAATCTCTCAGCCCGGGTGTGTATTAAAATTCATTAGTGATGTTTGAAGCGTATTCTTTATGTGACGTGGCAAAAAAAATGCGTGTGTACTAACCCGCACTCAGATGCCTTCAGCGATGACGATCTTGTGTGGCTCTGGTGTAACACGAGTCCACATAGATAACACGACTCGATATATATCGTTCATTTATTTCAACGATGAAGTTGTATTTTTCACAATCTTCAAATTGTCATTTTTCCCCCAGATTTGGAAAGAAAATTGGTATAAATATTCTGGATTGTGATGAAAGTGATACCAATATCACGATAAATCTGTTTTACTGTATAAAAAAGAGAACAGAAATAAAACTTGTAACAATAAAGACAGAGACGCCGTTCTGTGGCCGGTGTTTGTGTGAAAGAGACAAAAACCAAAGAAGAAATTCTTTCAACCAGTCGGTTTTTGGTAGTGAACTGGAGAGCATGTTAGTAAAATGAGCGGCGTATATGCCTAAATTATGTTATAATGTTTATAAATTATAGAAAACGAATTATTAAACAATATGTTTCTATGTTATTATTTTTTTTCGAATGTATGAACTTCTGAATATTCTGTCTTTTGCTTGTGGCAACACAATGTTACATCACCGCGTGCAAAGGATTATGTTAGCACGGCCTTTGAAAAGTTAAAAGAAAGACGCCTGCCATGGCTCGGTCCTGTGAGTTGCATGGATCATGGCCGAATACCGAAAGATATTATGTGCAGAAAACCTTGTGATGCCAAAGATTCCATTACCTTGTGATGTCAGCGATTGCGATTTAAATGTGTCTTTAAATATGACATGAAGATTTTCTGCATTGACGCTGACCGTTAAAAATATGTTGACAAGGATAGAGGTATGTAGAGAGTAGCCGTCAACGATAGCAAAGCGACACACGATGCCCTCTGGCTGGAAAGCCTGAAGATTAGAAGACAGCGAGCAAAGCAGCTACCTACTGGAGCCCTCTTTCACAACCTGAAAGTGTGAGAGATGTTGTCAAATGTGCTGGTCCCAGTATTGTACTTTACAGCAGTGGCGAGCGGTGATTTATTTTTTAGGTAATCTACAACAAATGTTAATTAATTTGTATTTAAATATAAGTACATAATATTATGTTTGTATAAAAGTAATTTTATTGTAAATGGCTATTTTTTCTACGGTCCACTATTTTGATGCAAAACTTGAACAAAGTTTATAAAAAAATACCACAATGACATTCAGCAGATATTTTCATAATGGTTGAAATGTCAACACTCAAACAATGAGCACTGGCCAATTCTTTTTAAAATAAATAATGCCAAAAACGGCCACTGCAAACGCCACATGTCGTATGTGATACATAATATGTCAACGGTATCCTATCAAAGAAAAATAATCCTTCAGAAAAAATGTTTGAAATATCAAATTAATGGAGAATCTTAAGATAGTATTTGCAATCTTTAAGCTTCGAAAAACACGAGACTAGGTTTAAAGACTTAAAATATGGTGTACTTTTTTGCATTGAGAAATAAGCGAAGGTAATCAACTAGTTTCGTAGTTCACCGAAAACGGGCTGGGCGCTGGAAGCACTTTATAGTTTTTTTTATTTCTAGGAAGATATAAACGGCGGTGGTGGTTTATAATAACTATTAATTATTTTATTTATTTTCCCATTAACATAGTAACAATAAAACATTATTATAGAAAGTCAAACATAATTAATGGTAAGCTTTGCCTAACCGCTTATTTGAACGATTCGCCCCTGCTATACAGTCTTTAGAAAAGCTGTTTATCTCAGTCTTCAAATTGAGTAATACTTCACCTTAGTCTTCCATAGATGGACGAAATGAAAAAACGGCGAGATTATTCCGTGTCCAGGTGGATAAATACTACAGTTCTGAGTGTGAAAAAGAACCAGAACTCTGAACAAACGTTTTCGACATGATGGGTACTCTGTTATGTTGACATCCAGAAAAGAAAATCGATTGAAGATAAGTCCATCTTGTCGTATAGTGGTTAGCGCGTTCGCCTACCATGCTTGAGGTTCCAGGTTAGATTCCTGGTTTTCAGCGAAATCGTCATGATCGTAGAACAACGGCGAGAGCGGTATCAAATATTTTTAAATTTTAAAAATATATTTTATTTATTTTATTTTATTTTTATTTTATTAGGGAAATCAACAGTTCTACATACATATTTTTAGTAAACAAACAGATATAGTGTATAAACTCAGAACCAATAACAGATTTCCACATAGTATACAAAGTTAGTAAAGAATATATATATTACATATCAAATAAATACATACAATTTATACATATAAAAATGTTATTTTCAAGTACTCAATAATCAAAGATTTTTTAAATATTAATTTTAAGAACATTAAGTTACTGTAAATTGGGCGGGATAAGGACAAAAATGCTTGAAGATAGGATAAGGAGGGGGGGGGGGGGGGATGTACATATTTATTATTATAATGCTTCGATACTTGGATTAGTTATATTTGTATTGTTATTTTTTATCCTGGAATATGAACCCCTTTCAAGATCAAATATTAAAAAAGTCAATGTCGCAATTTTTGCACATTCGTCGTTGTTCTACGATCACGGAGAAATATTGGTTTTGAAGGTGGCTCTACACTCCAATATTTCATGTATATTTATGGACTGGCACCTTATGCGTAAGACTAATCTCCTTCCCTTCCACGTAACAAAAACTATCAAAATACGCTGCAATTGGAGTGCTTATTCAGTATTTTATACACCACTTGCGGATAAAAAATTATGATGACGTATTTTTATTTTTTTTAAATAAATATTTGCGTTTTTATGATTTACCCAAATATTTAATTTTGAGGGCCATTTTCAACGAGTTGTAAATAACTCACTATTAGAAAATGGAATCAAGTTGGGGTAGAGTGGGATTCGAACCACAGACCTTTGGTCCGTGAGTCCGAGACACTAGCCACAGGACCACAACCAGGTTATGTATGTAAAAATCGTCTATTTTGAATGTACGCATTTGTTCAACAACGTTTTGAGTATGTCCGGATTTTTGCAGACTGGTTGGATTTCCTCCTTCAGGGAAGGAATTATTCAGATCTAATTTTTATGCAACAGAGGGAAAACATTGCGACATGTCATAAGCACTGTAAACGCCTAGACTTCCATATTTCCTTCTCAAAAATGTTTTTTTTTATATACGTATTTTTAGGTTTTATTTTTTGTTTTTGTATAATATAAACGCATATCTAGCGTAACTGGCAAATATAAATTGTGAATCAATATAATATTTTTAGAAACCATAAAAATGCAAAACAAAAGAAACAACAATACATTCACATTCTTTCACTTCTTCATAATATTTTTAATAATCCCACTTCACCCGTTTATCTGAGAGAGATCTTCTAACCTCTTTCACAACATGGACTATCTCTTCGCTCTAGTAACGAAATAACCCTTTTAATAACCCTTCACCGCTCTAATTTGTTTGCCTCCTCTTTCACAATAGTAGCTGCTCGATTATGGAATAATCTACCCACTTATGTCAGAACTCCTTGTTTTACATTAAAATCACGTACGAAATGTCACTCCCTGCATATTCCAGTTTTTCCATTTTTCTCCCTCTTTTCTGCCCTCTTCACCACTTCTCTCTTCATAGTATAGTGCAGATATTTTGTCAATTTTTATTTCTTAAAAAATATATGTTTTTAGCAATTTTTAGTTTTACAATGAAATTATTCATAAACCAACAATAATATGTTCATAATATACCACTGATTTTCTCAAAATGAAGGGTTGGGTAGGTAGGAAGAAATTGTCTTAAGGCAATATGCCCGCTTTTATTTTACATTTACATTTACATTATTTTTTTTGCACCACAACAGGCCAGGAGGCCTAATTACAGTGGTGAATTACATCACAGAGCACCCAGGCTTGAGAAAAATAACGTTTTAATTTTTGTGTTCTCACCGGGAATCGAACCCGGAACTTTCCGTGCGTGAGTCAAGCGTCTTGACTACTACACCACGGAGGCCATGCCTAATGCATATGTGTGCAAACTTGACGTGCATTTTAAGTGTTTAATTAAATAAAAGAGTATAAAAAATATTTTTTAAATATGGTTAAGTTGTAGGAAAGGTTTTAGACCTTTGTTGTGAAGCAAAAATTACAGATTCCACGGCCATGTACGTAAGAAAACAATTATCGAACATAGCGCATCAACCTATTCTCTAATATTATGTACACACTAACTAATCGATTCGCGCCGATTATTACGAAGACTTTCAATATAAAATACACAATATGGTATACGTTAACAATATTCACGCTCATGGATCTTGGAATAAAAGGATAGGAAGACTCAACACAAAAAAACGACATAATGCAATATATTTATGTATATTTATAAAAATGAGTAATCCGTATTTATGCGTTTTTTCCATAAATATATAATTTACATAGAAATATAATTACAAAAATGCACTTTAGAAAAATAGATCTTAAAATTAAGCTATAACATGAATTGGAAAAAATACCTACAAAGACTTTAGCGTCTGATCGTGGGCCATTTCTTTTTTAATTGTAAAAAAGTTTATAAATCATATGAATATGATTCCGAAAAGGGCGAAGAGTTCAACAAAATTTCACATGCATTGGAGCATAATGGATATAAGAAGAAACAAATTGACAACATTATTAAATCGCAAGGGACAAAGAAGAACAAGGAAGAAGATATTACCAGAGGGACTGCATACCTGCCATATGTACAGAATGTGACTGACAGGATAGCCAAAGTGCTGAAGAAACAAAATATTGCAACAACGTTTGGGACTGTGGGAAAAATAAAAGACCATTTAGTAAACCCAAAAGATAAAAATCCTCTAGAAACTGAAGCCGTGTACAAACTAAGTTGCCAAGGATGTGATAAAGTGTATATTGGACAAACAGGGCGCACAGCAAAGAAGAGAATTGACGAACAAAAAAGAGCGTGTAAACTTGGGCATCCAGACAAATCCGCAAAAGCGGAACATTTTATAGACACAGGACATTTTTTCGCCTTTGAACCAAAAATTCTACATAAACCTAGTAATTATAGTGCACGAATAATAAAAGAGGCAATTGAAATACACAGACATCCAGATAATATAAACAATGACGACGGGCTTAAATTAAATTCGACATGGTTCCCAGCACTACATATGACAAAAACGAATAGATATGTGCCTACTGCCGGCTGCGACACAGTACAAATTACTAGTACATAAACATAATTATTATTTCCTACAAAACTAGAAATGTGCCTACTGCTGACTGTGACACGGTACAAATTACTAGTACATAAACACATACATTTATTTATAAAACACACAGTTTTTCCTGAAGATGGCTCCTGCAATGGTAGCCGAAACGTCGGATCAAATCCAACATACACGGTATCACCCAAAAAAAACACATAATATTCATATAAATATGGTTTGAAATGACCATGAAAAGAAAAAAAAAGAAAAACCAAATTAACATATGCTGATATTACGAAAACATGATTCGTTTGCAGTTTAATTAATTTTTTTTAAAGAATGTGTCTATTTGTTTCTTTCATGCTAATCCAAGACCTACTTTAAACTGTACCAGTGATTTAATGTTTTGTAGTTCCTTAGTTAGAAGATTGAAGGATCTTGGACCACCGTGTAAGGATTGCCTCTGTGCGAGCTTAGTTCTGCATCATAGAACTGACAGTACACTGTCGGATCTATTACTAATACGATTTAAATTATTAATAAACAATTCCCTATTCAAGTAAACATAGTTCGGGCACTGAAATAAAAAACTAAGGAAACTTAGGAGCATGTCGGCCTCGTAGTGTAGTGGTCAGCGCGTTTATTACCATGCAAGAGGTCTAGGGTTCGGTTCCTGACATGAAATGTGTTTTAAAAATGTGTTTTTAAATTAAAATATTTCATAGTCCCTAAAATGGCACGTGAAGCACTGAACTGATCACCTTACTTTTACGTAACAAAAAATATAAATATACGTTACGATAGGTGTACCAGTTGGAGCTCGCGGAGCCCTATGCATTAGTGAGTGATGATGGTGAATGCATATCATACATATTTTTTTATTTTTTTTAATAATTGTTACTAACCCGGTGACAATGATCCTGGGTGTGAGATACCCGGCACATTTTTAAACGCTCACTTATTGTAAAATAATCCGGTGAAAAAATAATGAAGTATCTATAGCTTGTTTTGTTTTAGTAGTGCCATGCGCGTGGACTTAGATAGGTGAATAGAAGTGCGTTTGGGTGCCTCACACCCAGGTTTATAATCTGTGTGGCGTTTTCGAGCACATACAGCACAGGAAGATATCCTTAAGTAATAAAAAGTATTTTTAATTTTCGTTTATTTTTTAATTGTATCCACGTATATTTTTTCTAAAAAATATGATTTTTTGTATCTCATTTTAATTCGATTCTTTTTAAAAACGGTTTTTCGAATAAAATTTTTATTGTATGTTTTTCACATATATTTTTCACACAGCTACATAATTTATTGAATAAATTTAGAATTAAAAAAAAATAAATATTTTTTTAACTATTTGTATAATAAAATGTATTGCCATTCATTCATTCAATAAATACAAATAAATTAATATGTATGAGAATAAATACTGAATTTTTAATTATGGGTGTCCCAGGCCTGGTTTATTCACCGTGTTTTGTTTATTTTATTTATTTATTTATACCTTTTATCAAAAATACAATTTTACGTACACTTTGCCCAGCTCACAAGGGTACATACTCCGTTCTAAGCTAGGCAATTACATTCTAATAAATGATAATAGTTAACATCTATAGACTAAAAAAATATAAACCCTCTCGTATACACATTTTGATACATTTACATTCACACATACACACATATACATATATACACATGTACGTACATACACACACACGTACATACACCAATGCGCATACACATTTATACATTCATAAGACATAGACAATTTATTTATAATGCGAAACTTCATGGTTGTCATCTGTATTTATACTCGTATATTTTTTAATTATTCTTTGTTTTTATATTTTATTTTCGACATCAATATTTGTAAATTAAGTTTTGTAAAATAGATTCATTACATCTGGGTTAATTCGGACATTCTAATGTTCTAATGAAAGTCTTGCTATCTATATACATGGATGTTTATTTTTAGAAAAACTATTGCCATCCAAAGAAACGATGTTATGGCCCCAGCATTCTTCACATCTAATTATTAAAAAATAATACAGTTGATACAGTTTTTGAAAACAAATATTACCAATTCAAAACATTCCAAGGTCAGTAGGGAAAATTCTTGGTTGAAATTAATTGTAATTTATTATGGAAAATTATGAAGATTAACAAGATTCACAAATTTGTAAGTAACTAGTCACCGGTTTCATCGCTTCGCAACTGGTATCTGAATTATTTGATTAAATGTTGACAGTTGAGACAAATAATTAAAATTTATAAAAAATATTAAATATAATTATTAAGTGAACACAAATATGAAATCGGTTTTATTCCATAACGCGAGGTTTCTCAGATACAGGCAATCATAATTTCAAATATTTAAAAATTTAGTTCATTCTTAACTGCACGATATTCAAACATTCTGAGTTACCTAGAAACTGGTAGTTTTATTTTTGAATGTTTACTAAGCTGCATTCTTCAGTGGATTAAAAACTTTTTATAATTTATTAGTGATCGTATTTGTTGACTCACAAATACTCCCTCTTCAATATTTGCATCACTTATTTTAGGACTTCAAACTTCTGTATACGGAAAATGAAACCAGAAGTTTTCTCCAGGAATTTGATCAAATCGTTTGGGGAATGAAGAAATTCTGAATGCATCTTTAAAAACGGGTTTAAAAACTGCATTGGTGTGAAAATCACGTTGACCAGCGTTGTTGTTTCAATGAAAACTCGTAATTAGTTAAGTTATTTGTTGACACTTGTTATGTATTGATTAATTTTGTATGGCTGATGGTTTTAATAAACAAATAAAATGCCTTAAAATATGGAATGAGCCGTTACTGGATGTGAACCTATAAGCTTTCTCTGTTATTAACAAATGTTAGACAATGTTTGAGTATGTCCAAATGCTTGCAGACTGGTGGAACCTGGCTGGTTCAACCGGATGAATCTCACCCACGTGATAAAGGTTTCAGCTCTTTTACTTCGCAAAAGTCAACAGATGGAAGAGTTGAGGAAATTTGGATGTCCAAACATGTGCCGAATGTTGAATGTTACACAGTGTGTAAAGTGGCCACATAAACCAGCCAATGACAGGTCATAAGCCTTGTAAATGCCTAGACTTCCATATCCCTTCTAAAAAAAGTTTTCCCTCTCTGTTGAAATAAATTTAAAAATAAATGTTTGTAAGAAATATATAAATACGATTTTTCTCCTGTCTTCACACAATCTTGTGCCAGGCAGAATCATTTTTTCTAAGATCCATGTTACCCTACCAATTTTTCGGCAATTATTTCCGAATATCTGGGTACTTAAATCTTCAGGCAAGCGGCAGAGCGTTTATTAAATGTAATAATATTTTGTGTGGTGGTAATTTATAGAGCTGCCTACGCACACTAGTCAATCACTCGCCTTTGTTTTAAGAGAGTGGATTCTCGAACATTCCTCCACTTCTACAGGAAGTCGTACAACATGGCTGCCGTTCTTCTTAGGCACCTGCCATTATTATCTATACTGGTGAATAGTAGAAAGAGTTGCGCAACCTTTTTTGACAAGAATTCAGTATTATTTTTCACATTTACTAAAAAGAAATTAATCTAGAATAAAAAATATATTTTTTTTGATAATTAGATTTCATTTCAATAAAAATTGCGAAAACATTGTTTTAGTTTGCATTTTTTTATTATTTTTTAATTTCGTATTATTATATATAATATTTTCTCATCATCATCCCCGATTCCACAGTTAGTTTTGTAAAGGGCACGCATTGGTTTGTTTAGATGTCCGTCTTGGAACAATGAAATATTGCAATGAAAAACCACCTCTTGAATCAATATACGAGTATCTTAGGCTTTGATCTATATAAGAGCCAATGTCGTAAATCGTAATATTACAGGAGAGTAATTATATAGAATTTCGTGGCATTATTATGAACCGTTTGACGTCTTTGATAACAAATATTGATAAAAAAAAATACAACTCATGTATGAGCATATAAAATAGTTTATTATACACGTTTATTAATTGACATCGAGCTTCTAGAAAATTGTATCCAGAAAATTATGAAATCTGAAATTGGCCCTTATTGATCCAAGCAATCTAGGAACTAAAGAATTGTCTTCAAAATAAATTTTTGAATATTTTTATTTTAAAACTTTCTTCTTTCTTTTCTTTTTTCTGCTCATTTTTCATGTTAACATTAATAATTTATGAGTGTGAGTTTGGAACTACGAGCAAACTTTTGATATATAAACCAGAATCCACAATACTAACCAGAGACCCCAGCGTAACTTACAACTTATACCCGTATGCAGAGACAAAACTTAAGGTGAGGAAAGTACATTCTAATTTCTCATGCAGAAAATAACCCGTAGGCGAAGACAATAGAATGTTCTTTCCTCACTTTAAAGTTTGTCTCTGCATACGGGTATTAGTGTATTGTTTTTATTAAATATTCACTTTTCAGAAAAAATAACTCTAACCGATTTTGTCTGTACTGAATGCTCCATTTAAAAGCGGAGCTAGAAAAGAAGAAGAAATTGAAAGAAAAAGTTAAATAATCTTTTCATGTAATTCAAGTTCTAAGAAAGTTTTTTTTTATAAAATTTAAATGAAAAATAATATTTTTATTTTGTCTTATTTTTTTTAAGTTGTGGTCATTATTTATGCTAACTTCGTAAAAAAATCTTTAAAGCTCTATTTCTGCAGATGTGTGTTTTGGTCAGTTGAACAAAAACGAACTGAAACGATAATTTATTGATTTATACATACCAATACTTTTCTTTTCTTGCCTTTTGACCAGTCTATTTTTCGGTTGGCCAGAAGATATTGCTTTTCGCAACAAATCCGCCAAAATACTTATTATTTGTACGTGAAGCTTTAAAATAAAAAGAATAATTGTATACATTGATATATTGATATATAACTTGAATGACTTCAGAATACATGCATAAGGTACATTTTTGGTCTTAGGAAATATGACCACATTTCTGATTATCGTAGGCAACTGAAATGGCTCAAAATTAGACAGCGGAGAGACTATCACTCCCTCTCACTTCTGTTCAATGTACTTCATAGTCCTAACGCTTCTTTATACCTGTGTGAAAAATTTCAACGCTTATCAGTTCATGGTTTACCTCTTCGTTCTCATTCTCAAGGCACTCTCTTAATACCCATACACAATTCCTCTTTCTTCTCTAACTCATATAGTGTCCATGCGGCTCAACTGTGGAATCATCTCCCATCCACCATCAAAGATGTTACTACATTATCTCTGTTTAAATCACGTCTGAAGAAACATCTTTTTTCTCTTCCTTAATCTCTCCTCCTTCCCTTTTTCCTCTTTCCGCTTTTTTCCTTTTTCCCATTGAGTAATAGTTTTGATTTAAGGTAATTTATAAACAAATACTTTTATTTCTATTTTTATATATTTTTCACTTTTTAGTCTTTTTTTTTTTTCTATTGAATATGTTCTGTAACTTGAATTATAAAAATAAAACTTTTATTTTATTGGTTGGTTGGAAGAAACTGCCATTTGGCAATAAGCGCCAATGTACAAATAACATTATGTACAAAAAGTTAAATAAATAAATAAATATATACTAGATAAAGGAGGATCACAAACCTGTATTCCGTCCATAGCCATCGAATATACTTTATTTTTTAAAAATATATCTCAATAGTTGTAAACACGCTAAATTTAACGCCCGATGGATTATAAAAACCTATTTTATTGCTACAGAGAAGAAAAGGAAAAGCATAAAGATAATCGTATTTTACCAAATTGGAGTGAACTAGATTCAAATTCGATTCTGCTTGTATTTAAAACGTTTTTTCAACTCTTATATTTGTTATATTTTGACTATAGAGAGACTTTACGTCTGCGTACAAAGGAAAACAGACCAATATTTCAATAATAATATTAGTAAAATAAAATAAATAGAACAACTTTGTTTTTAACCACTAATTTTTATTTTTCACCAACCGGTTTCAAAGCAAACAAGCTTCTTAGTCAAGGCTTACGTGACAAAGAAGCTTGTTTGCTTTGAAACCGGTCGGTGAAAAATAAAAATTAGTGGTTAAAATAAAGTTGTTCTATTTATTTTATTATAATGAATAACCACAAAGTTAGTGCTTCAAATATAAACTTTGTTATAAATAATATTAGTGTTCCAGCTATACATAGAAAACGCCCCTACCACTTGCCCGGAGTCATTCCGGGTTAAACGTTATGAGTTTCGATGGTTACTGACCCCTCACTGGTCGGCACTATGTGATATGATTTAAACGCCATTCTACGTACGCTTTTGATCTGCCTACCATTATAACAAATCATTATTCTGTGCTCGGCTGGTCCAAGATCGGACAATTGAAGCCATGGGCCTCGGAAGTACTCAAACGTGGTACAATTACATATTATATCGACCATCTTCAACTAAGGAGATCGATCTGAACTGAGCAACACGCCACCTTCATACAAACTACAATATATATCATACAGGATGATTGAAATTTTTTTATGGTTAGCAAACAATAATATATTTTTAAGATATATTATTTTCTTCATTCTCATAAGGACATAATTGTTTATTAAATGTCTTACTTTCGACCTTTTTTGCAATTTTTTTTTTCTCTTATTACTTTTATACAACATGGTACTTTTTTAAAAACTGCATATATTTTATAGTTTATTAGTTATTTATTAAGTAAAATTGTCTTTGCGCCATTTAGCCTTGGTACTTGAATAAACTATAATAATCAATTGAAATTTAAATAATATTGCAAAAAATGCTATTTGTATGCTAATTAAGTGACCATTAGATGCAAAAAGTGAATGATTATGATGAAAAGCAAACACAGTATCTTATAAAGCAGAAGTTTTTATTTTGAATAATATAACCGTATAACCTTTACCATTTTACTTTTGGTGCGCATTTGGACACAACTTATATCAACTCTCTACATGCTATGTTACTAAGTTCCTTCACACGCGGTGATGTAACATACTGTTAACTCAAACAAAAGTCATAATATTCTGAAGTTTAGATATTAGAAAAAAAAACATAGTTAAATGCTGTGAAACAATTCATTTTCGATAATTTGGGCCTGTCATAGCAAAATGAATTAAAAGTCATAAATACGCCACTCATTTAACTAACGTTCTCTCCTGCTCACTGCCAATAACTGACTGATTGAACGAATTTCTTCTTTTGTTTTCTCTCTTTCACACAAACACCGGCCAAGGAACACCATCTCCGTCTTCCTTTGTATAAGTTCTATTCTCGTGCTCTTTCTTATTTAGTAAAACAGATTTTTTGTGGTATTAGCATCTCTTTCATTCGTATAATTATTCTTCGTATAGTATGTACGTATGATTCATGTAATTTATGTATATTATCCTAAAAATATTGATAATTAAAAATTAAATAAATAAAATACTGTAAGACGTCACTCCTCATTATGTACACAATTTTTTTTTTTTTTACGTAATGGGAAACGCTAATGTAAATAAATGTATTTAATTAATGTAAAAATTGTATTAAGTTGTTAAATTGTATTCATATTTGTTATCTTAATAAAAAATAAAAGAATATCTAGAATTTTACCTTCCAAATGCGGCCTAAATTTTTTTTTCGAAGAATACAAAAAATTGAAATTCATTATTTAAATAAATAAGAGATAAATCAAGTCTTGTATCCTATATAGATAGCACAGCCACACAAGAGTTAACGCCTAATACAATAACATATAAAATGTCAAAACAGAAAATTTCTTACAAATCAGGATTAAAACCACTATAAGTGTCTATTCAAAATGCAACATATAATATTGCCAGATAAACAACCTGTATAAAACACACAGTGCATATCAGAGGTTTATCTTAAGGTGTGAGCAACAGGTAGTTATTGGAGATATCCTGTTATTATTGTTTATTATTATTTGTTGGTGCAGATTAATCTGCAGAATACCTTGTATTAGAAGATGCGAAAGGGGATAGCAACGTACAGGTATAAGTAACTCCAGTATGTGAACCTAACAACAGTAAAACTTCACGTACTGACGGAAGATTTATATTGAAAGATTTTGGATGATAATAATAGTATTGCATTTTTGTCAGTAGAAGCACTCCCTTTACATACCCGCAAACTGTTTTGAATACGAGTCTTCTTATCAGTTTTGCTCAAACTAAAAATATAAATAAATAATAAATTTCAATTTTTTTAAATTTTATTTTTAAAAACTTTTGCCGTACTATTTGAGATTTAATTTTTTTTTTTACAATAAACATAATAATAAAACAGAGTATTAAAAAAATAAAGCATAATTACATATCAACGAAATACATATTAATAGAAAAATAGTAAACAAAAATCCCTGTTCGTGGGTGTACAAGAAAATGTTAATGAATTTTTGTTCCTATAATAAACAATGGATATTTATAATATTTTTGTAAATCATAAGAAAGAAAAAATAAAATATTCTGTAAAAGATAATATGGTATTTTATTCTTTTCTAAAGCAATAACACAATATCCAGAGATAGATAAGCAAAAACTCAATTAAGATATGACAGACACAGATTTTATGCTTTAGAAACAACATTTTGGGAATTTACTTGTGATTATTTACAGTTTTTTTTTATTTGATACATACTAAAAAATGACGTATCTCAAAGTATGACTTTTGCAAAAAACTGTCTTTTGCTTATGACGGCAGTATTGTCTCAAACGTTTATTAAATGTATTTAATTAAATTAAAATAAACCCTTCTATTCATACAAGCATTATCTCCCAGCTAACCTGGCCATTTTGGTACAATGTTTCAAAACTTGCTCCAGATTGAGAGGGAGTGCATTAATTAATATCTTTCAAAAGAATCTTATTCTTGGAAGAATTCGCCGCAGGCAACATGAAGTCGATCAAAATACCAACTCCAAGGAAAATATTTTATATGTTGGATCTTAGCGCCAATCATCTTCCCGTAAAAATGGTATTCTGATTACTAATAAATGATGAAATTTACAATGTTTTAAGCATATGAAAATGTTTTTAGACAGGCTCAGTAAGGAGGTATTAAGATCTAAATTTATTGCAACAGAGGGATAAATTATTTATTGAGCTTTTTTTAAAACATGATTGTAATTACCTGATAATTTAATATATGTACATTGTAACATAAAAATAAGTAAATTAAACATTTTTAAGAAGGGAATACGAATAAAAAAATTATTCAATTACAACTTTATATTTATGTCTGCCTTCTTGTCTAATACTTAGCAGGTTTACCTACCATGCAAGATGTCTCAAGTTCGATTTACGACATAGTTGCCATATAATATTGTTTTAAAAAGTTATTTTTACACTTGAATATTTTACAATCCCTGAACCGACACCTATAATCTCTTCTAATTTCTTTTTCATCTTAGAAATTCTAAAATGTGTGCTACATTACACTAGTTGTTCTCCTGAGGTGTTTAGGTTCAGCTGCTTCCCCATCTCTTGGGTGGTCTTCCAGGCAAACGTTGTCCAGATGGGATTTCACTAGCTGAAGTGTACACCAGTCTGTCGCTGGTCATTCTGTTCACATAGTCTCTCCAGTATCTTCACCTAAATCTGCTCCATCGCACGATATCATCTTTTACACACGTATCTCTAACTATAGGTATGGTGTTACGTTTTTGGTCTCAGAACGTTTTTCCAGTAATGGGTCATTAGACCTTCATTTACTTTGTGTCTTGGCTAGTGAAAAATACAGTTATGTTTGTGAAATAGAAATAAAACTCTGGACTCGATGCCTTCTCTCAGGTAAAAATCCTGAATAAGGAAATCGAGTGGAGATAAGTCCGCCTCATCGAGTAGTGATTGGAGCATACGCCTACCATTTTAAGGGTATTGGGTTATCTTTCTGTGTAAATAGACGTGAAATATTTATTTATTTATTTATTTAGATACATAAGTTTATTGTAAATTATTTGAGACGTAAGTCCCAACTCTATGGGACTAAAAGTCCAGTGTTGAGATGGCACTAGCAATTAGTTGACACAGACACATGTGTATATCACCACAAATATAGGATCAGTAACATAAAAAATAATTTTGAAAAAAAACATGTACCTATGTTACTGTTTTATTAGTATAGACCTACTTATTTATTTTATATTAACGGTTCTAGGGACCTTTTACAATAAAAAGCTTTACAGAAATAATCACAGCGGTGAACTTATTGTGTCATATATAATATGAAATATAACTATTAATTCAATTGAATAATTAAAACTAAACAAATTAGTTAAAGTAAAGTATTTTTAAAAAATCGTACAAAAAAGTAAAAAAGAAACATAAAATATCCAAGATAAGAAGGAAAAAATTACAATGAATGTGTGAAAATCTTATGTTCTAAATATAAATAAAGTAAAGTAAAATTAAAAATAATTTAACATAAACATGATCTAAAGATAAAAAATCTCCATCTTAGAACAGGCTGAGCCATGTTAGATGGAGATTATCATAAACAGAGAACACTCCGTTTTTATTTTACATTTATTTGTTTTATATAGATTCCCTGTTATTAAGTATGTATACTATTTTTTTGCAATTAATTAATAAAATATATGGTACATTAATATGGTATACAGTAAACTCAAACATTCGGAAAATAATCAAGGAGTTCCCCACTCAAATCCCTCCCACTAATGAAAATCCAGTCCTTAACTACTTTGTTGAAAATAGTTTTTGAGAGCTTGATACGCTCTTCCAAAATATTGAACACTCTCGGTGCGATAAATGAGAGATGTCTCAGAGAAAAAGTCGTACGGGTTTTGGGTATGACATAATTCATGCTCTGGGAAATCTGCGTACGGACGTTTTGCTGAGACCTCTCTTTATTGTTCGACCAGAAGTGTGTAAGTGCTTTTTTTACGTACAGTTGTCTCATATCCAGGACCTTCATTTATTGGAACAACTGTTTTGACGGGTATGTTTGAGGGCGCCAGACGGCGAGGGATTTAAATTATTGTTTTACAGTATAATATTTATTGTTTCTGGACAAGCACCTGAAACGTAAGATTGGTCACCTTACCTTGCATGTAACAAGTCGTTCTATATACGTTGCAATTGCAATTCTTGTGGCTTATTCACCACTATGTGCGGAAAGGGAAATAATTATAATGATAAGATATATCTTTGTTTCCTTATTTTTAATTTCAAGTTTTTAACATTATTAAAAAATATATATTATAACAAATTAAACTTAAAAATATAATGTATTGTAATATCCGTTTTTGCCAACCCTTAGTCACGTAACAGGCAGTTTAATTTGAAGTTGGCGTCTTGCGGCTGCTGGATGCCGGCGATTCTAGTTGCGCTCAGCTCGTTCAGATCGCCGCGAGGCATTTGAAATTACCAAGTCCGAACACTGAAAACTGAGCACTGATGGCTTCTGCAGAAGCCGAATCATTATCTTACATCAGAGAGCTGTTCATATTGTTTACCTTCGTCATAAATAGACAATAATTATTAGACATTATTGAAATTTTGCAATAAAAAAATACCAACGGTAATTTATGATTAATATTTAAAGCATTAACTTTGTTGTCTTATATTGCATTAAATATTGGTAAATAATTGTATTTAACCGACTATCGACTTTTCTTTGTCTACCGGTTTCAAAACGTATCCGTCTCTTAGTCAAAATACTAAGTACGCCACCACGAAAATCCCACTATAAATATAAAACCGACTAAAAAAATTTCAGTTTAAATATTTTCTGTAGTAGAGTTAGTATTATTTCGAATGTCACTCTCTTCTTAAAAAACTTATAATTGGACTTACAATATTTGAAAATTATCCACGTAGCGTCACGTCTAATCAAGATGAAAGTCAAATTATAACTAACAAATTACAACAGGGGCGGAGAATATCTTAGAAAAGGGAATATGGAAGTCTAGGTATCTACAGGGTTTAGGACCTGTCATTGGCTGGTTTAAGTGGCCACTTTACACACTCTGAAACATTCACAATTTTGCCTATGTTTGAGCATCCATATTTCTTCATTTCTTCCATTTGTTGATTTTAGTGAAGTTAAAGAGCTGAAATCTTTATTGTTGTGAAGAGATTCATCTGACTGAATAATTTCACATTCTCTTGAAGAAATATGGATGTTTAAACATTGGTAAAATAGTGAATATTACACAATGTGTAAAGTGGCCACTTAAACTAGCCAATGACAGGTCATAAGCCCTGTAAATGCCTAAACTTCCATATTCCCTTTTCTAAGGTATTCTTTATCCCTGTTGTAACTTGTTTATTTTAAAGACTCTCGAGGGGGTGAAATCCAATCTTTTGTCTACAAACATTTGGACAAACTCAAATAGAGTAATAAAACCAACTGGTCCAAAAAGAAATTTAAAAATTTGAATTTTTAAAAATTTGAATTTGCCTAGTATGTGAAATAATCCAGTCAAATGAATTTCTTTACAACAATAAAGGTTTCAGCTCTTTAATTTCACTAAAATCAACTAATAGAACAATTGAAGAAATAAGGATGTTCAAACATAGGCAAAATGGTGAATGTTACAGTGTGTAGAGTAGCCACTGCCAATGACAGGTCATAAGTCCTGTAAATTCCTAGACTTCCATATTCCATTCATCAAGGTATTCTCCATCCCTGCTGTAATTTGTTAATCTTAATGACTCCCGAGGGGGTGAAATCCAGTCTTTTGTCTAAAAAAATTTGGACAAACTCAAAATATTGTTGTTAATTCAACCTGGTCCATGAAGAAGTAAAGAAATTGAAAAAAGTAGAAATTTTTAGACGTTGCCTAGTTTGTAAGTAAAATAATTCAATTAGATGAATCTCACCCGCATTAATAAAGGTTTCATCTCTTTAACTTTAAAAACATCAACAGATGAAAGAATCGTAGGAATATAGATGTTCAAATATGGGCAGAATGGTGAATGTTACACAGTGTGTAAAGTGGAGACTTAAACCAGTCAATGACAGGTCATAAGCCCTGTAAATGCCTAGACTTCCATATTCCCTTCTTTAAGGTATTCTCCATCCCTGTTGTCATTTGTTTAGTAAAAACTAACGTGTCCATTTTTAATACCCACAAAAATTGTCTAATGTAAACATTAAAACATGATTAAAAGCTTTTTTATGATTAAATACAATTCGATTCGGAGAATCTCATCTCCCAAAGTGATTACTAGTATTGTCTGCTTTAGAAAATGTATAGAGTAAAAACAAATTTGATTATACCCATTTACAATTATTTTTTAAAAGTACTAATACTTCCATTATTCCATTCACATTTACTAGATTGTCTTACAAATAATGATTACAATTTTTTTGTCGCAATATTTTCTTTGTTTCTTACAAAATGTATTCGTGTTCATGCAAAGGATGTTACATAAAACGAACTAAAAAAGAATTCCAAGAATATTTTTAGTTTGTTCAAATATTTGCAGACGGAAACTGGATTTTACCCTATGGGGAGTTATTAAGATTTTCATAATACAATATAGATAAAGAGCATTTATGAGAACGGAAGATATATGGATGCTCAAACATAGGCATGATAATGAATGTTACACAGTACGTAATACGGTCACCCAAACCAGGCAATGAGTATTCCTTTCGTTTTTTAAATAAATAAAATTAATATTTGATGCACCGACTTTGTGATTTTCCATATTTTATACTGTAGCAAAGTATTTTTTTGTGAAAAATCACTACACATCTGTCCACCGGTTTCAGAACATGACTGTTTCTTTGTCAAGGCTTAAATTAAAATCATACTGAATCTTTTAAATTTATTTCAACATAGAGGGAAGAAATTTTTGAGAAGGGAATATGGAAGTCTAGGCATTTACAGGGCTTATGACCTGTCATTGGCGGGTTTAAGTGGCCACTTTACACACTGTGTAACATTCACCATTCTGCCCATGTTTAAACATCCACATTACCTCAACTCTTCCATCTGTTGACTTTTGTGAAGTAATAAATTTAAATATGAACAACTCCCTAGGTAGGAAATCCAGCCAGTATGCAAGCATTTGGACATAATCAAACGTTGTTCATACTTAATCATTGAGAGTTTTATATCCCTCGTCGATGGGAAGGGTGTTCGCCTGAAACAATTGTATTCTTCTGGTAAAATAATAAAATCATTTAACACTAATAACAAAGATTTATTTTTATAATAATTTATAATGAAGTGTTAGGAAGTGAATGTCAATTCAATTAACGTTATTTATGCTGAATATTTTATTTCTTACAAATATCAAGTAGGCTTAAACCACAAATGCATAATTTATTATGTGTTTAGTGTTTTTTTTTGCCCAAACTACTATTTCTTAGAAAAGAATGACGGCTAGGCTAAGTATTGAATTAAAAAATATTTTTGATTATTAGATATTTTTAGCAGAAGACTGTTATTTATTATAATTATTACACAAAGATTATTAATTTCTGCTTTTCGAATTTTAATTAAAGAACAGCCATGTTCTAAAACCGGTCGGAAAATTAAATATATTTTTTCTTTATTATTTATTTTACATCAATTAATTTTTTCTTTCTGTTTTTGGGTAGATTTGTCAATTTTTATTCAGATTTTTTTTTGATAATTAAGCCAGCCAAACCCTTAGACAAAATCCGCGCATGAAGGTTGATAGATTTATTAGTTTTACGCTTTTAATGACTAACTTGTTAATACTTATTATTTATAAAGTATTATTTAAGCATTATTTTTCTTTATCATTTTTACCCAGTTAAAAACTAGCCAGTTTTTGTTTATGTAATATTATTCTCAACATTACTTTATTATATTTGTATTTAGAACATTAAATTTTCTCACGTTAATTGTTATCTTTTATTTGTCATCTTTGAAATGTTATGTTTCTTTTTTACATTTTTGCTGTTTTTTTTTTTAATATTTGACTTTCACCTAGTTTTTTAGTTTTAATTATTTAATTTATTAAATATAACAGAAAACATTGTTCACTGCTGTAATTATTTCTGTTAAACTTTTTATTGTAAAAGGTTCTTTTGTTGATATGTAAATATTTATTTGTACAAAATGTTATTTGTACATTGCTTATTGCCAAATGGCGATTTCTATAAACCAACTAATAAAATAAAAATTTCATTTTTATAGTTCAAGTTATAGAACATATTCAATAGAAAATAAAGATTTAAAAGCTTAAGATATATAAAAATAGAAAAAAACGCATTTGTTTATGAATTGCCGTAAATCAAAATTATTACTTAATGGGAAAAGGGAAAAAAGAGGAAAAAGGAAAGGAGGAGAGATTAAGGAAGAGAAAGGAGATGTTTCTTCAGACGTAAATAAATATGAGTCAATATTTCACCAAGCGCCTGTCGTTACTGAGGTATCGATCTATTGTGACGGGTCCCCGTAATTTTATTCCCGCCCTCCAAGCCTAGATCTTTAAAGAGCCACGCTACTTAGTGAAGGGTGAGTGTTTTAATACCTATGGCTAAATCTGCTCCTTCAAGCTCAAATCCTTAAAGTTTCGCGCTATTAGGTAGGAAGTGAGTACTTTAACATCCTTAGGTTTAAACAATGGTCCTGAGAAGATGCGGCTTATTTTGTGATAATAATTATCAGACCTCTGAGTTAGGATCTTGGTATTAGGGGACATACATGTCAAAGAATATCTTCTCTTAGGTCAGCATTTGAAATCCGGCGCTGCCCAAACACTAAGATCGAAGATCATGCTTTTGCCGTTGCTGGCTTCTCTTCTCTGCCTAGGCTTTATTCTGCAACTAATTCATTCGTTAATTCATTCGTATTGCGTGAGAACGAACGAGACCAAAATACAATTTTGATTGCGTTTGAGTGGGATGAGTATATGTCAAGCGAACGGACTTACAAAACAAAATCGTGACAGAATTAGCCTGCTGGAACCAATTGCCTTCACACTTGCGAATAATCGACAGTCCCTATCAGTTTAGATCTCAACTGAATTATCACTTCTCTCGTTTATCTAAATTAGTTTATTAAAATAATTGGCAGTTATTTGGTTTTTTATTAAGTTTTTCTACTTGGTTTATCGTATTATTTATTTTCTCTCTATCTATCCTCGCCTCTGTTGTATACACCATGATTTGGTCTGATACACGTTTTGTATATACGAATTATGTTTCCAATAATCATGTGTTTTTTGTACTATACGACATTTCTTAGGCATCCAGATGTTTACAAACTGAGATGGATATGTTCTCGTCATCACTATGGCAGCATTATCTGCATGGCATGTGATGTTAAGGACCTTATCTCCCTTAGTAATTTCTCTACTTTTTTTTATTTTAAAATGCGTTTTTTTATATATATTTATTCTGCTTGTGTAAGAAAAGGTTTTAGGCGTATATATTCTTGTTGTATATTTATTTATTAATTTATTTATTTTATTTTCTTTTATTTAGGAAATATACAGTACAGTTAAAAAGTTTAATATTTTACACAATTAGTCTTAACTCTAATGGACCAGTGAAGTTTAAAGGTGCTAAACTTGCTTTGTTTCTTTGTTGTTCTTAACATGTGTTATTTTCTAAATGCTAATATTATTTATGTCCCGAATTGAGTTGTTGTAACTCCTGGGAATGTAATTTAACGTATTTTACTTGTTAAATACTTTGTGCTTGATGATTTATAAATAAAAATAAAAAAAACAAAATTCAAGCTCAATTAGAATGTTAGTAAAATTTCAAAGCGCCCTTGTGGTAGTTTTACACAAAAATGGCACTAAACAAATCAGTTAAATATTAATGCTATTTTATTATCAAATTCACATAACATGTGTAAAGTGAATTATTATCTGCACTGCAGAACCTACATCGTATATCAAAAAAACATTTTTAAAAATATTTTTTTAATCATTCTGTATCACAGTTCAGCGTGTCAATAGAAAGGTAATGTCTTCATCAGTAAAAGCATCATTAATAACCTTAGACATACAAATTAGGATTATTCGATGTTTTTCTAGCTTTGTTATCCATCTTAGTGATTTATGATCCAAGTATTGATACTGATCTTTTAAGCTGAGGCCCATTTTACACTCATCGTTTTCTTCAAATACACAATACACGGTAAAATTAGTGTGGATTGGTATTAATTACATTGTTTTAAATTTATTTAAAATTTGAGACTCACTTAAAAATCTTGTTAAACAAAATCATGTGGAGATTACTTTATGGTGTACTGGTTTTTGCGTTTATGGGGAATAAATTTAAAAGGTATTATAATGGAATAAAATCGATTTACCCCGTGTTATTTATCTTGCCATGTAGATTTTAACTAATGTCTGAAATATATTTTAGTATCCTTTATCTTTCAGTGGCGATCGGTGATTTTTTAACATGTAATCTAATGAAATAATAGTACATAATATGTAGGAAATATAATTATAAATGCCTATTTATTTTGTGGTTCTGTAAAAATAAACTCAAATAATAGTAGCTTTCTTCTACACTTGTATAAACGTTTATGAAATACGAGATTCTCAACAGAGAATCTTCAAATAATATTTGTAATCTGCAAGCTTGTTTTAGTACTAAAAAACTGTGACTGGATTAAAGATATAAAATATTATACTTGTTTGTATGGAGGAATAAGCTGAGGTAATTGGCTATTTTCATTATTTATTGAGGACGGGTAAATATCCGTGTTAACGCAATCCACCCTGAGTAACGCCTGGAATAAAGAAATCGATTAAAAAAGACGGTTGCTTTATATCAACCAAAAAAAATGAATAGTGTGTTTTTTAAAAAACATAACAATTTATAACAACTTATTCTAGCAAAAGTGACACGATTTGTAAAAAGAAAATGCAATAACCTGGCGATTAAATATGCCGAAAACAAAATAAAATCTTGGAAAATAAATAAACATAATATAATCACAAATAAACACTGTAACTCTGACATAACTTTTTCCTTAAATAAAAATAATTAATTAACTTCAAACTCTCCACTTATAGCTGAAGAATTCAACAATTTCTTTACACTCCCTCAAAATTGTGTAATCCAACAAAATTGGACATAATCTAAATCATTGAGCCGGTCTCTAAAGGTGCAATATACAAAACGATACTGGACCTTAAAATTAAAAAATGTGTCGTGTATGACAACATACCCATCAAACAAATTAAACATTGTTTAGAGATACTCGCTTCCCTACTATGTACTTTGATTAATTTATCGTTTTCTACAGGTGTATTTCCAAGTTATCTATAAAAATCCTTTTTGTTTTTATACATAAAAAAAAAATAAAATCAGAATCCAATAATTATAGACCTATTTCCCTACTGACCAATTTCTCATTTTATGTTTAAACAAATAGACAAATTTCTAGAAAGTTTTGGTCATATTTCTCAGCATCAATTTGGATTTAGAAAAGGACGATCAACCACTTCTCACCACTTTCATAAATGAAATATTTAACTCAGTAAATGAAAACAGAAAAACGGTTGCAGTCTTTTTAAATCGTAGTAAGGCATTCGATAATATGACCACATTCAGCTATTGTTCACATTGTTAATTTTGGTGAATTTAGATTTTTTTATTATTTTTATTCTTATGCATATTAATATTATAAATTGGTGTGTGTTTGTTTGCATTTCCTTCACGTCTCAACGAAGCGTCCGATTGACATATTTTTTAAATTTTTTATCGTATTGGGAAACAGAAAAAGTATTTTATCGAGAAACGGAGATAAATCCCCAGTACAATAGGATATTCACCAATGTGTCGCATGTTGCATACGTAGTAAAAGAGTAATCCTGATATATAACTGTCTCACACCATTTTTACGCCTCACTCTCGATAACACAGGTATATTTGACAGCGAGAGAGACATTTTCACGCGTCTCATGAGCGAAAAGCAAACTTTTTAGTATTTCTCCCAGTCGCCCGTTAGAAGCTTCCCGAATTCCGTCAGGGATGGTTTTTTTTGCACGCGCTGAGAGCATGAGCTAATGATTTTTTCATGTTTTTAGCAATTAGATTTAAAATGTTTTCACTTTGAATTTAAATAAAAATCATTAAAGCAATTATCTATGAATTGTTTTTACGACTCAAAATTTCTGATTTTTTGCACGTGTAATGAGTACACAGTATCGTAACGCGCGGATGTTTTTGGAACAGAAAGAAAAAGGTTTATGTAAAATAGGGCCACAACTTGTTTTATCATAAATAGACAAATGTAACTTGTGTTAAAATTTAACGATATTGTTTTTAACAATTAAAATTTTGTTGAAATTATTTATTAAAAAGGCAGATTAAAATGGCTTCTTTTTTATAATGAACGGCATAAACTTTTATTATGACTTTCTTATTTCCATTGACAAAAAACTTGCCTTCTCATATTAGGACTTACATTTTAAATTTATCGTTTTTTTCCAGAAGCCTTTATTTAAATTTATAATAAAATTTAAACCCACACACAAGCCATGCTTTTGTGGGATTTTTTTTTGTGTTTATGTAACAGTTTTACAGTATTTGTAAATTGTTGTAAACTATTGTAAAATGTAAAGAAAAAAAGATTATAAATAAAACGAAAAATTTAATATATGAATATAAAAATGTACACTTGAATACAGAATACCAATGTCGGTTCCACAGTCACACATTTTAGATAATATTTAATTATTTATGCGAACATGGCTGTTAGTATAGTGTATTTTAGTAAAATTAAAAAAAAAAACCCTTATTAAATTATTCAACAGTATATATTGAGAACGGTAGTGGTTACACACATAAATAGAGACATTTACCCAAGCGTCAACCACAACCATAATACAAGATACTTTTATAGGGATCTGATACTTAGTGAAGGGGTCAACACTGTTCTGGCATTGAGACAACACTATTACGTAGGCAAAAAGGTCTATAACCTTTTGCCAGAACCATGGAAAGACGGGAGTGTTGTCAATTGCGGAAGGTGTTGACCTCGTTCTTTCTTGACATTGGTCATAGGAAGTCAGAAAAGTTGATGCATGCCACGGATTGGAGATTCTTACTGGATGTCGGAAATAAAATATGAAAATAAAGAATAATTTTTCAAATATATAAATACAGATGGCAACCATGAAATTTCGCGTATTAAATAAATTGTCTATGTTTTATGAATGTTTGTATGTGTATGCGCATGGGTGTATGTACGTGTGTGTGTATGTACATGTGTATATATGTACATGTGTGAATGTTTATGTATCAAAATGTGTATACGAGTAAGTTTATATTTTATTAGTCTGTGCTCTCTATTAATTTGTTAACTATGATCATTCATTAGAATGTAATTGCCTAGCTTGGAACGGAGTATGTACCCTTGTTAGCTGGACAAAGTGAACATAAAATTGTATTTTTGATAAAAAATGTAAATAAATAAATAAATAAACAAAAAATATGAATAAAAATGTAACAGCGGTACAAAATCAACTCCTATTGATACAAAACGACGCTCTGTTCAACGTGTTTACATTTGTTTTTCGCCATTTACAATTACTAATTATGAAAATTCGTTTTGGCGATGGGTGATCTGAAGTCGGGCATACGCCATCTCCGTCGGGCCTGAAGTTCGGGCCCCTGTTCCCACGAGGTCGCGACCTCAACACCTGTTCTCGCCATGATTGATGACCAATTGTTCGGAGGAGGCTGAGGCCAGCGACTGCCAACCGGTCATCATGGCGATGGGCGTGGAGACAGTACAGCCAAAACGGTTTTTAATTATCGCAAGCCAGCCTGACTAATTATTGCTCGTTGCGGGCCATGCGGGGATTGGAGAAACAATTACTGCTATTATTAGTAATGGCTAGGCAAATGGTATTAAGAAAAACACCACAGCTTCTTAATCTGCATTTTTATACGTATTTTTTTTATGTTATTATTATGACCAATAAATAAGAACTAAATATTAAAAAATGCAAAATAATGTCATTTCACAGAACAAAACAACCAATTTCCTTCGAGTACCTATTAGAAAATTCCAAAATTGATGTAGTCAAGTCCATCAGAGATTAAGTAGTTGTTTTGGACTATAAACTGACAAACAACGAGCATATAGATAATACAGTAAATAAATCACTGAAATTACTTGGCTTCATTAACAGAATATCCACTGATTTTACTCATGTCATAAATTATAGACCTGTTAAATTTGTATAAAATTGTGCATTCTATATGGGATTGCCCAGAACTTTTGTCACTCGTCAACTTCAGGGTGCCTGGAAGGATAACTAGGCGGGTGCCACCGTTTTGCAGTAGTAACTCACGCACAGTGTATGATTGTAATGCCGTATTGAGCCGACTTCATGAACTCGGCAATAGTTGTTCCCACATATCGGATATATTTAATGTGGGGTATTGTTCTTATAGAACAAACCTAATAAACTTTTTCAAAGATGAGCAGTAATCATATTTAATGTAGTTACTTCATATATGATTTTCTGTTTTTTTTTTTTTATATATTTTTATTATAAACCTTATTATGTTTAAAATTTGATTTACTTTTTATATTAATTTTTAAAGTTCTCGTATACTTTTTATTTCAAACTTTTGTTTTATTTAAACTTTTTTTTTTTTTTTTAATATTATGTTATATAATTTTTAGGCTTGATTATTGTTCCTTAGTTTTGAGTGCAAATATGTAGTTTAAAAAATATCAAACCTTATATGTTTATATTATAAATTTGTAAAAGGCAATTACGCCGTGTATGTTAATAAATAAAAATAAAATAAAAAATGTCCGTACAATCAAAACTCTTTATTGCTCAACTGTTCGCCCTCTTCTTGAATATGCCTCCGTGGTCTGGTCTCCATTCTATGTCAATCGCATAAATCTCATTGAATCAGTCCAACATCGCTTGCTTCGAAAAATAGCGTGGATGCTTGGACTAGAGAGAGAAAATTATTCTTATGCTGAAATAGAGTCAATGTTAAATATTTCTAGTCTACAAAAACGTAGAACTAATATCGACTCCATATATATGTTCGGCATACTAAATGGTATAATCGATGTTCCATCATTACTGGGACAAGTAAAATTCAATATTTCGACTCGTAGATTGAGAAACAATGAAGTACTGTTCATCGATCAGCATAGAACAAACTATGGCCTAAATTCTCCAATGACCCGTCTTTGTCGTATTGTTAACTCAAGACAAGATCTGGACTTTTTTGAGCACTAAATAAATAGTCCAGATCTTGTCTCGATGTCCCTTTTGTTTGTCAATGCAGCTTTCTTTTTTTAAAAATGTTTTAAACTATTCTTATAATATAATATTTAAACCTTATAAATTGTATACATGGACAATGTCCGTTAATAAATAAATAAATAAATGACCTTTTTTAATTATTTTTTTTTGTTTGTTACTTTGTGGACCACTATCATTTAATAGATTTAAATAAAATCAGTTTGTTTTTATGTACCGCTTATATTTTTTATAATTTGACAACCAACTAGTATTGGCAATACTACGCCTTCTTTAGGGTTAATTACAGACTAACATAGCATATATACAATTTTCACAGTGAGGAAAGAGTGGGCGCGGCTACGGAAGTAGAGAGGAGAGGATGTTTGTGTGTGGATTTAGGGAGAAGGGACATATTTAAAATAGGACTATTACTTAGATTATTTCATTATATTAATAATATTATTTTTTTATTTGCAGCCTTTCTAATCTCCAATATTTCAAAATAATCAAGTGAGTATCCTTTTTTGTTTGTATGTAAAATTTCAATGCCATCTTCAAAGTTAAATGAGTGACTATTTGTTAGAATATGTTCAGCGAACTCAGAATGAATATTCTTTTTAAAACATCTCCCCCTCTCTCCTCTACTTCCGTGGCCACGCCCGCTCTACCCTCACTGTGAAAATCGTATAATTGTTATGTTAGTTTGTAATTAACCCTGAAGAAGGCATAGTATTGCCGAAACTAGTTGGTTCTCAAATTATAAAAATATAAGAAGTACATAAAAACAAAGTGATTTTAATGTATTATAATGTACAGTGTTTAATTTGTTTTAGACATGACTTAATATTATTTATTTTGCTATGGTTTGCCACGATTTTCCAATTGTTTTGCTTCTTGATTTTAACAAAACCAAAATCTTTATGAGTATTACACTACGCTCATGTTTTTTTAAAAATATGAATGCAGAATACAGTTATGTGTATGAAATAGAACCCAAAACTTAGACAAGTATTTTCGACTCGATGCTGCTCTCAGGTAAAAATTCGGAATAATTTAATCTAGTGGGAGATATGTCCACCTCCTTGAATTGTGGTTGACGTGGTCTACTATTGAGGTTTTGGAATCGATTCTGGCAGAGTGGGCGTAAAATAATTATCTTACAGGTTGTTAAAACTGCAACATTTCATTGTTCTTAGACTGGCTCCTGAAGCGTACGGCTTATCACCTTACATTCTCTAACGGATGATCAAAATAACCCGAATTTGGTTTATAAACGCAGTACCTGATGCACCACTGGGTGTGGTAAAGGAAACGATGATAATTCAATTACATTTATTAGTCAAAATAATTATTTTTGTAACGTTCAACGTAGCCAATGTTGAGAACCACGTTCGCTTAAGTACTCTAAAGAAGTTAAACAATTATTCTTATAGAATGCAATTAGCCTTCAATAAACTATAACTTGTAAGAATCAAATGATTTAAAGAGCTAAAATAAAATAAATTACGGCTACTAAAATAGTTGATGCTTTTTATACCCCGTTTCAAATACGTTGGAAAAGTAAAATGTTTACATCAAATAAAAACTGCAAGTTTTATTAAATGTAAAACAATATTTTGATTTAAATATATTTATTTATTAATAAAAATGAAGACTGTACAAATTGCATTCTACTATGCTTACAAGATTGTCGTATATTGGCGTATATTTATTTATATATTGATATATTTTGTTGCCCTTTCAGGAAGATTTTCATGTTTTTTAAAAATATTTTTCATTTCATTTTTTAATTACTATAAAAAAATACTTTTATATTTAACAGAATATTTTATTATCTCTTTTTTATGTTACACAAATCACTATCTGACAAACACAAATACGATATATTATTTTATCATTTAACGACAACATTACCACTTTAAAAAAGTAAAGATATATGTAAAACAGTAAAAAATAATATACAAAACACTACAATGACCTATTTGACTATTTAAAAAATTATATCGAAGACAATTACGTTTGTCGACGACAATCGACGTTAAAAGCACACTATTTAGACAAAACAAAATGTGACTTAACCTCATAATTTGTGTTTTAAAAATGATTTACAAAATATTTTTCTTTTTAAAGTCTAAGCATTTACAGGGCTTGTTGTCTGTCATGGCAGGAGAAAACATTTTTTCAAATTCCAAATATTGTTGATAACAACTACTGATTTATAACGTTTTCGGCTATGCTAGTGGAACTTTTTTTATTTACAGATTTCGAAACCTAATGAGACAAATAGTTGTGTAAGGTGAATTTTAAATGCTTTTATCAGATGACAAATAATAAATATTTGTTACCAACCGGCGCAGGCGCCTTATATCTTCATCCAACGTGAGAGAGACACCAACACATTTTGACAGCTAAATTAATCGTGATTTGACTTATCAGATAGACTTTTGTATTATTCATATAACCTCTTGATGACCGGGCGGGCCTTAAAAACACAAAATTTTTGTTTGTTTGATTTTCCCAATCGTTAATTTTTGGCCATTTTCATGAGTCTTAAACAATTGACTATGAGAAAATGGTACAAAATTGTAAAATAAAATAATATTTAGGTATTAAGGTGGTTGATTCCAATTAAATAAGAGTAAATTGAAATTAAAATCATGGTTTAATGTAGCCAAAAAATAAATGATAAAATAAAAATGACTTCGTATTGTTAATATCAAAAATAAATTTAATGAAAAAAAATATACTCGAATATTTCACTTCTGTGGTTATTCATTAAATAATAAAAATAACAATAACATCACTTTTTTTTAAACCAGTTTTAATTAATTTTTTTAGCCTTTTTTATAAAAGTGGAATGACTCAATACATAAACATAAAATTAAGATATTTATTTTTATATTTTTTTCATAAAAACCTATATTAGCCTTTAAAAAAAGAATACATACATTATCATTTGATTTTACTTTTGATGATCCTTTTTTTTTATGTACATAACTTAAGATAACACATAATATTTAGATGTTTTCTTTAATTTTTATCACCATTCCGCATTCACATTTGTTTAACAGTAAAAAGAATACGGGTGAAATTAATTTGAAATATATTTCGAAACACGTTTAAAAAAGAATGACGTTTAAAAAAAATCAACAGTTAAAAAATAAATAAATTCAGTTTAAAGACGGTACCAAGAAAAACGAAAAAATATACTTGGTAAATACATTTTTAACACTATTCAAAATTATTAAAATTTGTCTTAAGCAAATCAATCAACGTGCGTTACACGTTGTAAAAATAATTTATACTCCAAAGTGAAATATTTTAATTTTTTTAAAACGTTTCTGGTAAGATGGAGAAAATAAATTGTTTTCTAAATAAACAATGTTATAATTTTTTACTGTTCCTTGCGGGTTACCTTTAACATCTTACTTTACCTTAAATGCACTTGAGTTGGTAATATGCACAATGATTTCAACAATGTAAAACATCTCATTTGATTGATAAAGTGGTCAACTTTCTATCGGACAATAGAAACGTATTAAAGATTCAACAATCAAGTTGTCTACCTCGTGGCGTAGTAATTAGCGAGCTTGACTACCATAGATAAAGTAGATTCCCGACAAGTTTAAAACGAAAAACATTACACACTATTTTTTCATAGAGATAGGCAATGGATAAAGTGCTACACCACTCCATCATTGCAAAACGTTATGTATTTTACTTGTCTTTTACTATTTTTGCATTGTTTTTTTTAAAAATAAAATTTATAGACCCTCCCTCACTGCTAAATATTTAACAATATTCTAAAATATGCCCTTAATACGTAGTAAACAGCTTAATACTATTAATTTGTTTTAATTAATATGGTTTCTTAAAATAATAAATGTTTTCGTTTTCTATGATAGTCTAATTTTGTGTATTTAGTTAATGTTATAACTGAAATTGACCAAATAAGATACTAGCTCTTGCGCTTGGAGAGCGACTTACACTGTACAATTTCGAATAAAATTCGTTATTTGAATAGTAACTAAATCGTTATTTGAATAGAATGATTTACTTCAAATCCATAAAGACAACATAAATAGTAGTTTTTATACGTCACAAAACGTAAGTACGCGATCTAGAACAAATAGTAACATATTAATTCCAAAATTAAAAACAACTACAGCATTACATTATTATACTTACAGAGGAATATTTTTCTTTGTTGAAATGAACAAAAAAAAAAAAAGGTGCAGTCAAGAATACGACGTTTTTAAGAGAGAAGTAAAAAGTTACATTTACGGTTATTTTTTGTGTAGTACGAATTGAAAACACCGTTCATTTTTATTTTTCGCAATTAATATGTTTTACTAAAAATATTTACTAATTAAAAATAAAATAGTAAAATTATTTTAAGATGTCACTCCTCATTATTATGTACACGAGAATTGTTTTTTTCTTTTACGTAAAGGGAAGCGTTTATGGAAATTTATGTATTGAATTCATACTAAAAAAATATTTAGTAGGCATATACAAAATGCCTAGTTGCATCCCACCAGCAACACTACTGACAAGTCCAATTCGTTAGCATCCTCGTCGTGAACCCTGGGCAACGCGATCACACTCATAACGGAGTGATCACTGCAGATAACGAGAGTATGAAAGGCGATTTTTTGGCGAATCTAAACCTGAATCAACTAGTTAACGGAAGCTAACCCTACAGAAAAATCCACCAGAGAAGGCAACAAGAAATCACTCTGGTCATCTTTTCCCAGGAATCACTATGACGAGTACATCAAACAAGCAGTTGTTCTGGCTGTGGAATTTAAGAGTAACGCAAGATTGAGATGCTTCCGCCGTAGTGATCGCCAACGATGATGGGACCTGAAAAAGCACTGCAAGATTATATAGTTTTTTTTTTATCTGAATAAACTAAAAAAAATCTTACTTAAGAAATAAATAGCTATAAAAATAAATAAATGATAATCAAGATGAGATTCATCATCAATACAAGATACTAAAATGATAAAGGTACTCACGATTTGATTCTCACAATACAGAATGACTTGCGAAGTTCGGAAATCAATCATCACGGGAGCTTTTACCATTGTTAACACGTTGAAAACATTTCACCTGCAATTTTTTGTTCGTTTGAACTTTAGTTACTAAGAAGTAAAATCTCCTTTATGATCACACAGATTGACTTATTTTTAAAAATGTTATCTCTTTGTTGAGGCTGTAGTCTGATAAAATGTACGGAAGTTTCGCCATTTTTAAACGCTGTTCCTTCAAAATTACTTTATTGACCTGCCCGTTCCCGTGATCAAACCGGCGCTGCAAGTTGAACTTAATTAATTAATATCTTGGCAACTGTGAATGAAACAACGAAATTATTTTTATTCTTCAAGTAAACCTTAACACATTTAAAAAAATCACATATTTAGGTATGTCCAATAATTTTTAATGGAAAATTTTATTCATTTGAATCTCCAAAAATCACAAAACTTCGAGTACCCTGAGACAAACATAATACATTAAAAATGATTTGAGAGAAACATATGTAAACTCATTAGATCACTAAGCTAAACACATAATTTTAATAAGATAAAAACTTAAAGTGATTATCAGGCGATCTTTTCCTAACCTCAGGTTACACAGTGACACGATGGAGTGTTTTTAGACAGTATGTTAATCATTATTTTTCTGGATTGTTATTCTATTGCATCTGATGTTATTATTATTTTATTTTATTTTCAATGCGTTTGTTATTATTGTTAATTATTATGGTTTAACACAGGCATTGCCTAAAAATCCTTAATAAGTTCATAAATATGTAAAAGGGTGTAATTTTGAATGAATAAATGAATGACGTGATTTTGAAAAAATGACGTTTTGATATGACGAAATTGTATGATAATCCGTGCATTTTGTAAGGCTTAGATAAGCATTATCAACAAAATTAAGAAAGGAGTTCTGCGTTGGTTTGGACATTTAGAAGAAATAGGCGGCTTCTTTTTTACGATGCAAAAATTGACAAATGCGGAAGATGAAGAAGACCGAGAAAGACATGGCATGGCCAAATCTAGCAATCATATTTTTTATTTTCTCTCTATCGTTCCTTGCCTCTATTGTATACACCATGATCGGTCTGACACACGTTTTGTATATCCAAATTATGTTTCCATTAGTCATGTGTTCATTATACCATACGACATTTCTTAGGCATCCAGATGTTAACTAACTGAGATAGATATGTTTTCATCATCACTATGGCTGCATCATCTGCATGGTATGTGATGTTAATGACCTTATCTTCCTTAGTAGATTCACTACTTTTTAATTCTGAAAAGTATTTTTTTTTATATATTTATTCTGTTTGTGTAGGAAATGGTTTTTGGCGTATATATTGTTGTGCTATATTTAGTTATAAAAATGCTAAAATTGCTTTGTTTCTTTGTTGTTCTCAATATAAGTTATTTTTTTAATGTTAATATTATTTATGTCCCGAATTGATTTGTTGTAACTCCTCGGAATACAATTCAACGTATCATACTTTGTGTTATATGATTAATAAACAAATAAAAACACTTGAAGATGGACATGTCAAGAGTCGGGCAGAATCAAAATCAGCGTGTATGAATGAGAAAATATCTGAATATAGAAAAAACGAGTTGTGTGTAGGGAAAGAGTGGGGTGGGGTTATTCTTTCCTCTCTGCAAACCCATACGGATAAACGGCGTGATGGTTTGTTTGCTTGATTGTTTTGAACGTTTATAAAACCTTGTTCTAAGAAGCATACGAATTGAAAAGTAATTAATATTAGAGGTGTAGCCTACCAGGTGAAATAATTTGTTATAATTACGCCCACATCAATAAATTATTAGTTCTGTCATTCACAAAATGGAGTAAATTTATTTTATTTGCCAGGTTTGTTTTTTTTTCTGATTTTTCTAGTAATTGAAAAAGCAATATAATTCTACTAACGGCTACCTAATAGTACTAAAACAGGCTAGAAAAATAAGAAAACATTTATACCGGGTAAATTAAAAAAAATATAAGAATTTTGAGAATTTACAAAAATGCATACAGATTTTAAAATTAGAAAATTAACCCCTTTCTTTGATATAAATATGATCTATTTTTTCTCATGAACTAAAATCGCATTCAGTTAAAACTTCTTTACCATATTTTTCATTGTATTTTCACAATTCATTATAAAGTTTCATTAAAAAAAAAATATTTTTATGAAATCTAAAAAAAAATGTATTCCATTCTTGCTAGATGAGAATCAAACAAATATGAATAGATGTTGAATTATAAAAATATAATGTAATTATTATTATACATCATTTCGTGAGTATACTGGCAAAAAACTTTAACTCTCAAATCCCTGTTTTGAGAAATCAAGCATTTAAGTTTTGTTCCAATTTTCCTCTTTTATATATTATTTTAATAAAGTAAGATGTTAAGTTCTCATTTAAGAACATGTTTTTGAGTTTTTCGTTTCTCAATTTTATATTACGAATATATAAGGTTATTTTAAGCTTTTAGTCTGAATAAAATACCGGGTATACGACTTAACCTAAAATTTATTTTTAAAACTACAGATATATGAAATTTAATATGACTTAGTGTATTTTGCCATTTTGAAGAGCGTTAAAAACATTACAAAACTGCATCATTAAGTCAAATTAGCATATTTTCGAGTTAACTTTTTTTGCCAGTATACCCACGATTTATAAAGTGCTAATTTCATATGAATTATGAGATAATCATGCAATATTTAGTTGATTTAACTCATGTGAGAAAAACATAGGTAAATAAAAAATATATATTTTGGTAAAACAATGTATTTTGTTATCATTTAGTTTAGTTAAGTTTAGTATATTTTTTATATTGGATTCATTTAATCACTTATAAACGTCAATTAATAACAACTGTATGATACAATTCAACAATTAGTAAATTAAATCTAAAAAATCAATAAATTTAAATCAACACAATTTAAATCAACAAACTTAAATCAATAAACACAATTTTAGTGCCAAGCTGTCCTGCAAATGTTCTTCGACTCTGTAGTAGCTCTTTCCAAACGGCCTGTGCTTGACAAAATTTTTTAAATGGCCGTGCCATATAAATATTAAGAAAGTTTTTTGAATTCGTGTATCTATTAAAGCTAATTTATTAGAATCTTGAAGTTGAAATTCAGTGAAAATAACATTTCTAACATGAGACTCTCTTTGGCATTGTTATATTTGAAAATTTAATAAATATTGTGATAATACTCGTAAGTTGTTTATATTGTTATTTTTATTTTTCCATAACTGAACTAATTATATTGTTACATTTTATATTATAAAAGACATTTGTGTCGTATAATAAATTTAAAAAAAAACAAATATCACAAAATATTTAGATTTTTGGGTAATTTTCAATGAGTTGTTAATACACAGCTCACTATAAAAAATTGGTTTGATCTTTGGATTTTCGGACCACTTTATTGGACAATAAACTGAGATCAATTTAAAAAAAATGATAATTAAATCTACTGGTCAAAGAATAAGTATTAAAATTAAGTTTAATAGTAAAATTAGTTGCCTAGTGTCACCTCTTTCCCTTTACTCAAACATCAGTATATATAGTATAGTATGAGAAAAAATTGGGTTAGAGGAGAATACGTCGAATAAGATTTCAAAATCTTAAAGGGAAGTCTGTTAGAACGTTTATGACTCTCTCTATAAATTTTGATCCGACGGACAACAATGATCTGATAGATTGTGCGAAATGTAAGGTATCATCCCTTTTAACTATGATAAGTTTGACAACAGAGACAATGATTATCAGTTTTTCAACCTAAAACTATCCAAATTAGATTTTAATTTTCCGTGCTATTCAAAAGCTGTCAAAAGATGCGTTAAACTTGTCACGGAATCCGCAACAAAAATGAAACACGCTCACGTAATTAATTGATTGAAAGATAAACTTGTCATTTTCAAACCCCATACTGCAGAACCGTAAAATGGATAGTAAAAAGCCACCCATGATTGACTATAAAGTTTACTATAATATGCCCTATTAATGAAGAATCGTTTGAAATCATAGTTACTCTTTCACAGCAAGTGCACTTTAAATTGCATGCAATTCGCTTAAATAATTTATATCAAACGCATCTATAAATGGTTTTAATTTGCCGGTTTATCAAAAATAAACAGAATTGGTTATGAGATTAATTTTTAAATGAGTAGGTGACAGGTTAAATTTTATCATTGGATTTAATAAACTAAAAGCTTTTCAGAGAATTACCACATTGAATTACGATGCATGACGGTTTTATTGTAATAGGTATACAAATATACAAAAATATGATATGTTTTTAAATTTTGGTGTCATAGATATCAATAAAAAAGTTGCTCGAATAAATCCATCACTATTTTATTTTTCAATTTGATATTTTATTTTAAAACTTAGTGTATTTGTCATCAGACATACATTAAAAAATGATTTTTATTTTCTTTATTTTATGTTCATTTATTCTAATGGTGTTATTTTTTTTAATTGTAATTTTTAAGTAAGGTTTGAGTTGAATTTAGTCAGCCTCGTGGTGTAATGGTCAGTGCATTTGCCTATCATGCAAGAGGCCATATGTTTTATTTATTTAAAAGGGTGTTTTTACACTCGAATATTTCGTAGTCCCAGGACTGGTACCTGAAGCGTAAGACTGATCATTTTGCCTTTATGTAACAAAAATGATCAATATACGCTGCAATCGGTGTACGAACGCAGTGCCCTATGCACCATTAAGTACGGAAAGGGAACGATGATGACGACTTTGAAAATACGTACTTTTTATATGAATACAGCTTTCAGTTTTTGTTTGCGTCAAGGATCTTATGATGCGCGGTCGAGGTTTTGTGCGTCGTTCCATATTTTACCCGCAGAACTGTATTCCTCATCGCCCCAGATGCTCAGATTAATCAATAATGTAAAAACGTACACAGTCTCAATACTAGTTGATGTCTTCCAAAGAATCACGTGAAAATATTTTGTTTTGAAACACTGTTTGGTACTGCTACTCAAATAAGGTATTTTAAAATCAGTCGACATTCTGCGGTTTTCGCAACTTTTTGTCTAGAGACGGCGGTGTTAATTGACAATAATAATATGAAAAAGCGGCCAGCCACTCCTAGTCGTCTTTCCTTGGACATACACGTATGTATATAGCTCCTACCAATCAATCGCCTGCGTTTTGCAACCACCACGCGCTGAATAGAAAATACCAGATTGTTTCATCATAAAAATTGCACTGCATTCTATATGCACGGTGTTCGGAGAGCAACTGATCACTGAGTATGTACAAAATAGTTATGATAATAATTTATTTTTTTTATATTTACGCCTAATGCGCATTTTGAAGGACAAATTTATGCATAGAAAAATATTCTAAAGGAAAGTAGAAAGATACAATGGTATGTAATAGACTTGGTGGGAGTGGAAGCGGGAGTGAGGTGTTTATAATTAAATAAGTCGCTGAAGTCTTTGTGGGCATTTTTTCAAATTTATGTTATTGCTTAATTCTAAGATTTTTTTTTCTAAAGTGTATTTTTTAATTATAATTCTATGTAAATAGTATATGTATGGAAAAATAAACAAATTTAAAAAATAAAAATATTTTATTTTTTTAAAATTTGTCCGTCATATGAAAGAAGACAACTTGTTATCAAAGAATACTCCAAGTGCGGGCGAACTAGGGAACAGACGAGAGTTTTAAGGGTATTGATATTTTCAAAGTTAGTTGTGCTTCTGTTAATAAATCCAATGAGTTTAAAGAATTTATTGATAACGTGTTCAATATGAATTGTAAAAGAAAGTTAAGTGTCAAGTTTAATACCCAAATCTCGTTTACTTTATCAATAAATATAGAACATCTTCGTTTTTAACCGCATATTTTTTTTTCTACCGACATGTTTTAAAGCAATACAAGCTTCTTTATCAAGGTTTAATAAAGCAATTAATTATATTGTATTTTATTTTAACCGTAATTACTAAACATAACATTGAACTCGTGTAGGTAATAAGTCATGTTTTTTTGTCATGTTGTTCTTCTAGAGATAGAAAATTTATTTAGGGTCGAAGCACTAGTAAATGACCACCCGCCAGTAAATGACTATTGGTTAGTAGAACACAATATAATAAGAGTTGCTACATGTGTTCAGTCAAAAAACTTTTAACTCTTGAAACTATGACAAAAGCAGTAGGCGGACAAATCCTTTAGTAAGAAACAAATCTATTAGTTTTCAACTGTGAGTTGTCAAAAGGTGATAGTGCGTCTTCCCGTTATTGTTCTGAGATTGATAGTGTTTTTATAAGGAAAGGTGTGATAAATGTTTTATTTGCTGCTATTTCTTATGCAATGTTTTGAATATATCCATATTCTAATGTGTTAGGGTGTTTGTAATGTTAGTTTTTTAATTTATTTTGTATACAAACAGATGTACAGGTTAAATGAATATTAAAAAAAAAAAAACTAAATAAAATGTATACATAGTAGGGCCTGCCATCCAATTATATGTATTCACTAAATAATACTGTAATAAAGCGACGACGGCTTCAAGTTTAAACTATATAAATAATAAATTTACTATTTATTAAAATAAGATAAATATGAACAAAACAAGGAGATAGTGGAAAGAAAAAGAAGGAAATTGATAAGGAGTGGTAAAGGATGATTGAAGGAAAGTGACAGTGGAAAATTGCATTTGATTTAATGATTAAATGAATTATGAATGAAGAGCATGAATCAAGCCCATTAATTATCTTCTATACATATTGTATGGAGTGTTAAATATATTAATACCCGTATGCAGAGACAAACCACTAATACCCGTATGCACAGACAAACCTTAAAGTGAGGAAAGTACATTCTATTGTCTTCACCTTCGGGTTATTCTCTGCATTTGAAATTAGAATGTACATTCCTCACCTTAAGTTTTGTCTCTGCATACGGGTATAAGACTATTAATTTTTTTGTAAAATGTTTTACATTATGATGTAACTAAATCTGAGTATTATTTTTACTGGGGTAGAAGTGGACATTTACTGGTGATTCTGTTATTTTTTTAGAGTAATATTAATAATAATTCTAATACTCGTATTTCAATAAAAAAGTAAAAGTACTTAGAAAAATTAATGTGTTTTTTATTGTTTTCTTTTAATTTGTTCGCTTATATTTTTCATTACATTTCACTACAAACTGAACCGTAAACGGTAATTCATTGGTGCTTTGATACTATATTTATTTTAGTTCTTATGATTTACCCAAATATTTTAATTTTGGGGCCCATTTTCAACGAGTTGCAAATAACTCACTATTAGAAAATGGGAACCAAGTTGTGGTAGAGCGGAGTGCGAACCTCGGATTTCTGATCCCTGAGTCCACGACACTACCACGGGACCGCAACCTGGTTAGAAAAAATACAATATTTTAATAATTATTTGTCCCTAAAAAGAAAAATGATATCAAAGACGGCTAAAAATATTTCCAATAGAAATGTTTTTGGATCCAGAAAAAGAAGAAGAACGAAAAAGATATCAGATTACAAAATCCAACTAAAATTTGTTATTATTACAAGAATTTTCCAATAAACAATCCAGCCGCGTGATACCCGGCGAAGAATAGCCTATTTCACACATATTATTTTAATATACCCGGCATATACTTATGGTGCACTAACATTTATTAGATTCGCTAGAGCCTACCTATTTAAATTTTAAATTATTTATATTTTTGTTTTTTTATATAAAACTGCAGAGTTAATGACTTTAATAAAAAATTTCAATAAAAACGCCTTGTTTAATATATTATTTTAAAAAAATATATTAGCTTTTTTATAATTTACCCAAATATTTCAATTTTGGATTTTCAACAGTATTTTGATTTATGGGGCCATTTTCAACGAATTGTAAATAACTCAAAAAGAAAATGGAAATCAAGTTGGAGTAGAGTGAGGTTCAAACCTCGGACCTTGGATCAGTGAGTCCGCAACACTAGCCTCGGAACCACAACCCGATTAAAAAAATAAAGTAAAACTTAACACAAGAGATTTTAATGATAATTAATAATAATAATGAGTACTCTCAGGTGAAAAGCTTGCAAAAGGAAATCGACTGTGGATTAGTCGGTCTCATGGTTTACTGGTTGTTGCGTTTACCACGAATTAAATAGATAAATAATTGTAAAACAATAAATTGGAAAAATGATTTTTGCGGACAATCATGCGGTATCATGCAGTGGGCTCGTGTTTGCATGTGCATGCGTAATGTATGAAGATGGACGTGTCAAAAGTTGAAATAAGTGAATATATGTAAATATCCATTTTTAAAAATAAATGTTAATAGATACTTTTTAACCACACGGTGACTAAAAAATTTTGGTGCTAGAAAAAGAGGCGATTGTCCGTTGCATGGTCATGTAGCTATTCTTTGTGAAGTGAGACATGTGTGTGTATGTGTGTATAACTGCATATCACTGCACATGTACATGTACGTACTGCGCGATTACTGCATACTGTTGCATATATTGCGCGTTGCAGTTCTTAACAAATCTGGCTACTACCCATTATGACCATCGCAGATCAAATGACCGCTTACATTATGAAATAATATTAGTATCTATTTATTGACACATGTTTATACAGAGATAAAGAATTTTTCTATAAGAAAAAAAACTGAATTCGGACTTAAAGAGCCAAAACACATTTTGGACGTTTTATAGAATTTACAATAAAGTAAATAGTGAACAATTTCATATCAACTTAAATATAATTTTTCAGAAAGGAATATGGAAGTCTAGGCATTTACAAGGCTTATGACCTGTCGTTGGCTGGTTACCGTTCACCGTTTTTACTATGTTTAAACATCCACATGTCCTCAACTCTTCCATCTCTTGACTTTTGTGAAGTAAAAAAATCTGAAACCATGTAGGTGAGATTCATCCGGATAAGCCAATTCACCTGCTAGGCAATGCCTGAAAACAATTTTCCAATTTTTATGTTTCTTTATTTACCAGTTAATTGATTCAACAATGTTTTGAGTGTGTCTGAATTTTTCCAGACAGGCTGAATTGTCTCCCTAAAGAGTTATTCAGATCTAAATTTGTTGCAGCTGAGGGAAAACATTTTTGAGAAGGAATATTACACAGTGTGTAATCTTCATAGAAAATTTGTTGATAATGATCCTTAAGATAAAAATAACTTTATTTAATTTACTTACATATAACTTTGAATTGTGTATCCTTACCTCTGTTCTGTATAAATACCTTTAACTTTTCAATAAAGATACCAGTCTCGAAGATGTCGCGAAAGCGATGAAAGCGGTCACTGGATATTCCAAATTTGTAGATTAAAGTATCACTCGTGTTTTATTTATATAATAAATCTAAACACTTTGTTAATTATTAATAATGATTTATTTTTTTGTTAGAAAAAATATAATTTAATCACATTACAAATTCGAACACGTTTTAAAACTACCGAATTGCAAAAAGTTTACACTCCACGGAATTAATTCCGTTGAGCGCATGGCTAATATTGACGAAAATAATGGCTCATTAAAACAATGCTACCCATTTACTACAAAACAAAGTGCAACTCGCGCCTTTAAATGCTTATGTAATAAGGTCTTATACACTTTATAAAATTTGATTGGACTGATTTTATTACTTAAATACGAAATGGCAGCCGGTTTAGCGCAAAAATATTGACTTTTTTGAAAACTGCAAGCTTCGATTAACGGCCTAAATTAGTATAATTTTTTTTTTTTTAATTTTTTGCATTCCGAGTAATCCAAAAGGCAACTTTTTAGACCATAATAGATCATAATTTTGTTTTATGATGAAAATATTCCTATTTACATATACGAGTATGTTCGAATACCACTAATTTTCTCAAATTTTACGGTTTAGGTCGGTAGAAATAAATTTCCTTAGGGCAATATGCCCTCTCGTATACATATGTAAGTAAACTGTTTATGCCAATAAAGTATTAACATAAATGAAAATATTTAATAAATTTGTTTTATATACCATGCTTTCAAGTTTTTCTTTACTTGTGAATAGTTCTTAGCACGTTTATATAATAAAATGGGTCCGTATGGTGGATGCTGGCATCATCTTTCATAAAATCTTTTCTATACCTTGAGATCATCTTTAGCCAGGCACCTTATATACTGGAACTCGTCTAACCAGTATGAAGTGCAAATCCAAGTTTTAGAACAGGAAATAGGTACAATAAAGCCAACGGATATGGAAGCATTGTTAACATTGTATACTTGGAAATTTTATAGCCATAAATTGCCAATACCTATCACAAAAGATTTATTGTAATTTGTGAGAGTACGTGACGGGTCGCTGAATACTTTTTAACTAGGGTTTACTCAGAAAAATTACACGCATAATCAATAACATGTTATTTTCAATCACTGAGGTATAATAAAATAAAGATGATGCTTCATAGAACGATAGTATGAAATTATGTTCTGAAAAATTAGCGTTTTTGCTTCAACATTGCTGTGCACAGCGCGTAGTAGAGTAAAAAGACTATCTACGCTAATTTACTGCTGTTTGGTTCAAATTATTGAATTATTATATGATTCAAAGTTGTATGTCGTAAGTGTCAGTTCCGGAACGTAAGCTGAAAGTGCTGCATCTAGTGTATACATATAATGCTTTTGCTCAGAGACATCTCTCCTTTATCGCACCGAGAGTGTCGAATATTTTGGATGAGCGTATTAAGCGTATCTCAAGGACAAAAGCTATTTTCAAGAGAGGAGTTAAAGACTGGATTTTCCTTGGTGGAAGGTATTCTAGTGGGAAACTTATTGACAATTTACCGAATGTTTGAGTTTGCTGTTTACCATATTGATGCGCCATATATTTATTTTTTATTGTTATTTTTATTGTTGTGTTTCTGATCCATCAAATTATTTATGATTTAATTACTTTATTTTCTACGTTTATGTACATTACATTTATTGTATCCAATTTCCCGTAGGGCTGAAGTTCCACGTTATTAGAGATATTCAGATGTTTTTAATATACAACATTATTTTTTGGTATGTGTATTTTTGTACATACACAAATCTGGATTTCTCCCGAGGGGGAGTAGGTATATATTTTTAAAAATATATACCTACTCCCCCTCGGGAGATATCCAGATTTGTGTATGTACAAAAATACACATACCAAAAAATAATGTTGTGTAATAAGATCTGGTCAAAATATAAGTATAAATAAATTGCAGAATCATCTGCAGGCGATTACTAGTACTTAATTTAACTCGGAAGAGTCTTAAATACATAAAATAAAGTAATATGCCAATTAAAAATACTTAACTTCAATATCAATACATAGATGGTGCTCCAACACGCTAGTGAATGGTTTCTCATTTAATAAGATATATACAAGAATCAAAAATGGTACCTTTGTCGATATTCGCTAATAAGCGGAATGGGGAATGTTGTAAAAAACGTAAAGTGGCCACTCAACCCAGCCAATGACAGGTCATAAGCCCTGTAAACGCTCGAATATCGATAATCCTGAATTTGAAAAAATTCTACCTCATCTCTGTAGGAATATTGATAAAAAAAAAATAAAAAAAAATTTAATATAGATTAATATAATCACTAGATTCTCAACACATAGACAACTTAAACAAATATAAGCTTATACCACTTTCGGACGAAGGGATTTTGAGTATTATTCAATTAAAATCTATAACCTACTTCCACTATCTATTAAAACAATGAGTAACGAGAAAATGTTTAAAATGGCTATAAAAAAAATGAATAGTGGATCTAGGTAGAAGTAAAATGGATTGTCTCATTTTCCCATACCAATATTGAATCAACCGCTCCACAAGCGTTAGGCTTATGTTAGGTTTTTGTTATTTTCATTGTGTGTTTTGTGATATAAATAACATAGATGTACATAAATACCATGTTTAAAAAAAACTGACTGAATATTTGTTATAATATATTACTAAATGATTTTTGTCATCACATCCTACGCATTCATTCAAACGATTTAGCCAGCATTGAAATAAGGTGTCCATATAATATACTTTAATGACAATAGCCATATGGCTAAATATTGTACAAAGGCATTGTTAGTAATACGTTATTTTATTTATTTCTAATAACACATTTATAAAATTGTGAGTGAAGTTTCGGTAGAGCATATAATTAATCGCAAATCTATGATCAATGGTCTGTTACACTAGCCCGGGAACACATCCCGACTCGATTTCTTATACATGTATTTAACCATTATTCTTGTGAACAGAACAGAAATGATGTCATACAATATATTCTTGGGGCTTTCTTGCGAGAACAAACCGTCAACATAATAATATTGTTGTTTCTCGCATTAATTTACTAGAAGCCTACAGTTTTCTTTGAAAATAATGTGGGAAGATATTGTAGAACCATAAATAACTGGACGAAATCTAATTTACAAAGCGCTTAAATTATTGTCAAACATATTTTATTGCGTGATTATAAATTCCTTCCGAATTCAGAGGTGCCCAACAACAAATCTTAACCAACCTATTAAATCACCGGTATTACTGTTAAAATAATAGGGAAATATTACGTTCTTTTAAATTTTCTAAATTTAAAATGGACTATAAAATATTTCCGAGTAAAAAAAGGTTTTAGTAGCAAAAAAAATATTTTAAATTTTACGATCTAAAATTCGCTCTAAAACGGTTCGTTGCATTGGCTATGCCCTTAATACGTGACGATTCGGTTTAATTTTGAGCTTCGTTTGAGACCGTTTAAATTTAACCCTACAATGCCCAATGTAGACGATCTGCTACATGCGGATGATCGGTGTATAAAAGTGATTTGAAACATGTTTATTATATGCATATTAGCCATTATAATGTATTTCAAAAAGTGGCCACCAGGGTCAAACGTTTCTGTATAATTTGAAACCAAAAGTCAGTTGCACGTATTTTGTCTAAAGTTTCATTTGGATATAATTGTTTCTGCAACTTTCATTATAATATATTTATATATATATATATATATATATATATATATATATACGCCCAATGGGCATTTTAAGGAAATATTTATGCACAGAAAATTGTTATATTTATTTTTTTATTTTATTTTATTTCATTGGAAAGCCAACAGACATTTATACATTTATAAGAATCAATTATACCATAAATACATATCATAAAGTCCAATTAGAGGCTTCCACATAATATTGTTATTGTAAATGTTGTCACAAAAAAATTATACATAACATAAAATAGCTAATCATACAAAACTTATAATATTACTAGAAATGTAAATGAATGTTGGTCACACAGTTGCACATTACAATAAATAATACAACTATCGTTGACCATAAAGTTTTCATTTATTATGTGCCTACATACAGAACTGCACATAACCTGCATAATATAGGCTGCGGATTCAAGGCGCAACATGAATTATTTTTGGAAATTTCAATTTTAAAGGAAGTTAAAGATATGTTTTTAATATCAATACAATTTAATTTCTGATTACACATATGGCAAGTTCTATTTACAAATCAATTTTGAAAAGATTTAGTTGAACATTTAGAAATTTTAGAGAGAGATTGGTTTCTGGTCTGCGTTACTGGCACTCTAAAATTAATAAGTGACAGAATCTTAGGGCAATCTATCATGTTATTCAAAGTTTTATATATAAAAATGGCATCAGCCATGTTCCTTTGAGTTTAGAGAGTTTGGAGTTTAGGTAAGTTTATAGATTCATCTGGACCTGTATTCTGAGTCAACCGTCTAAAATTGCAACACGATAAAATTTTGATTGTATAGATTCAATTCGGTTAATGTATTTTTTGTATTGAGGCTTCACTAAAAAAAATAGAAAGACTCAATGGTATATAATAGACTTTGTGGGAGTGGAAACGGGAGAGAGGTGTTTATAATTGAATTTGATTAAGTCATCGCTTGAAAGAAGACAACTTGTTATCAAAGAAATCAAGACTGGTATATTTGTTGGCAGACCTAAGAATTCTAGACATAGGGGAATGAAAGCCATAGTTAGTTCTATATTTTATGGTTATCTGTATGAAAGAGTAAGTTTTGTCTGAGGTTTCTAGTTGGAATATTGAATTTTATTGAGCTCAGTAGTTCAGCCACATCAAAGAGTGAATTAAGAATTTTAAATAGGACTAGAAGGTCGGATATAATGAAAACATGTTCATAAAAATTGTTATTTCTTGTTTTCATTACTTTCTTAAATTGTTTAACCTTTTAATGCCCGATGTAGCTAATTATCCACATAAACAAAAATATGAAAAAAAACAACAAAAAAAAATTCACTATTTTTCCCAATATTTTCATTAAAAAACATCCATAAAAATATGTTCATGGTTAAAATTAGAACCAGCCAATGGCAGGTCATAAGCCCGGTTAATGCCTAGACTTCCATATTCCCTTCTCAAAAATGTTTTCCCTTTCTGTGGAAATATCACACAAGACGAATACCGATAAAAACACGTGAAATGGATTTAGAAATCAATATAGATATTGTAAATAAATGTTTTAATACATCATTTTCAAAATAAAATTGTTAAATTTTTTTTTTTTTAAAAACGCAATATATGGCATATGACGTCAAGATTCGTGACGACATTTTATTTAGCCCTTTAATGCCTAATATTTCTAATTCTAACCATAAACATATTTTTATGAATGTTTTTTGTTGCAAATACTGGGAAAAAAAGTTTAAAAAAAAAAAAAATCCAGTTTTAATTTCATATTTTAGTTTATGTTGACAATTTTCTACATCGGGCATTAAAAGGTTAAACAATCCCTAGGGAGGAAATCTAGCCAGTCTACAAGCATTTGGATATATTCAAACATTGTTGAATAATATGTTTATCGATTTGTCACATAATTTGGGTACCTTTTTTAAAAAATTTTCTTTTCATTATTATATTTTATTATTTTTATTTTTTGTTTTCTTACAATAAACATAATTATGAAACAGAGTATTAAAAAAGTAAAGTATAGTTACATATCAACGACATACATTTTAATGGAAAAATAGGAAACAAAAAAATCCCACAAAGGCATGGCCTGTTCGTGGGTATACAAGAAAATAATAATGAATTTTCGCTCCTATAATAAACAATGGACAGTTAATTGACATATTTTAATAGTTTTGTTTGAAATAATAACAAAATATAAATTGACGGGCCCTGATGGCACAGTAGAGTGTAGTACAGATGAGCGGTAAGTGGGTATCGTAAGATGACGATATTTAATGGTAAAGATACCCGCTTATACTTGTTTCTACAAAGTCGGGTCCCTGACTTTCAATTCTGATTTATGGATCCATACTAAGCTTCTAGTGAGGAACCTAGCCTATTGTATAAATCAACTTCTCTCTATGAGGTACCAGTAATTGCTGAATATCAAAATGGGAATAGAGAAAAATTATGTTCACGAGGTTTTATTGTTATTATTTATTATTTTTTTATTCATGTGTATAGGTATACTCGTACATACCTACACATTTGTTTCGTTCCTTTGAATGGGTTGTAAACAATTTAAAATTAAAACTCAACAACTCAAAAGAATGCCTTACCACGGTTGATTCAAATATAAATTGCAAAGTCCCCTAAAACAAATTTAAAATATTTTTTAATTAATTATCTTTAAAACGTATCAAAAAAATAAATGTTGAACATCACATGATTGTCTTTTAAGAATAAGCTGATGAAAAACAACAGGTTTTATATCGGAACTTACAAAATAAACATGTTTTTCATTCATATCTTAAAAACATATAAAATGGTTTTAGGTGGTATAACAATTAGGCGCTACAAATGGCATAAAATAAATGCTTTTGGTAGCATTTTTTTGATTGACAGATTCATACAATTCTCATGTGCTTTCGTTTTCCTCATTCTTCTTCCTCTCTTTCACCTTTTTCTTTTATCTTTAATCTTCCTGCAGAGCTCTCTCTTTCTTGTATGATTTTTTTCTTACTTTCTAACATGTCATCATCCCCTTTCCGCACGTATTTGTTCATAGGACACTACTTTGGTACATCAACCGCAGCGTATCTTAATTGTTTTTGTAACATGCAGGTAAAATGATTAGTTTAACGCTTCAGTTGCCAGTCCAGGGACTATTAAATAATCCAGTGTAAAAACACATTTTAAAATAAATAATTGATGTCAAACATGTCGAGGAACTACAACCAGGTAAAAATCCTAAAAGAAGAAATCGAGTAGAGATAAGGCCGCTTCGTTGAGTAGGGGTTGACGCGTTTGCCTACTATTTTTAAGGTTCCGTGTTCGATTCCTGATAAGGTAGAAATATAATATTGTTTTTAAAGGTGGTTTTACATGGCAATATTTCGATGTTTCTGGATTGACACCTGAAACGTAAGACTGATCTCCTTACATTCAATGTAACAAAAATGATTTGAATACGCTGCAGTTGGAGAGCAAATGCAGTGCCTTTTGCACTACAAGGTGTGTATAGGAAAATGATTATGCCGAAAATCGAATCCGATATCTCTTGCACGATGGGCAAACGCACTAAACATTTGACCACGAGGCGGACAAAACATGTTTTTACCTTTATATTTATAATTGTGAAAAACTTTAACTGGATTCATGTGCTACATTTTATAACAGCTATTAGATATTACCTATGAATAATACATATTTTTTCTTTTGTAAAATAAGACATTTTTTCAATCATTATGAATAATTTTACGTTATTGTAGAACCTTCTCAAAGTAAGGTTTCAGTTTATAAAATCAGTCATAAATTTAATTTGTAAATTATAAATCTGTAATCCATTGCAAACAAAGGTGATTTTATGAACACTTTTACAGAGAAGATTTAATGAGTGGCTAAAGCGGACTCACTGGTTATCAAATTAAACGTATTTTACGTGCGGAAAACTTAGTAAGATTTTATAAATAATTGGAATTTAAGATCTAATTAATAAAACAATCAAGTTGCTTAGAAAATTCCGTTAGAAAATAACTATTGCCTTAAACATTTAATGTTTCTTTGTTTACAGCTTTTACATTTTTTATACATTAATGTGATATTTTATAATGATGTATTTATTTTTATAGCATTACTGTTGTGCTATATTACTTGATTACAAAAAGGTGGGAGTTGCATTGATCAAAATTTTCCTGAAACAAAAATTATTATTCTGTGAATTTTAAAACATAAGAACACAATTTTTAAACCAAATGAGATAATTTCAATCTATAAAAACTTTGAATGTAAAATATTTTTTTTCGATAATAAAAGTACATGTTAAAATAGCGTATTTGGAACTACTGGTGTTTTATGCATAAAAACAAAGTGGACATCAGATTTTTATTTCATCTAAAAAATGGTCAAGACATATGTGATAAACAATTTATAAATTAAATATATTTTCAATGTTATTATTAGAACACACATAACAATATGTATGATATGTGTGCCCTACTTTAAGATTTAAATAAAAAAAATTAAAAAAATAAAATATTCCGACTTCGGTGTTTTATTCACGTATAAAATAGCTTATTGCGATCATTTATGTATTTTGAACTTCAAAGCGGCAAAAAAATACGCCCGTGTTATCCTGCACGATGATTGGTTATTTAGCTTTCATATATCAACTTCAAAATACCTAAATTTTGTAAATGGGCTCTAGAATTTCAATCATCTATACGCTTAGTAGCTGCAAGACGTGTTGTAATCTTACTCCTTTTTATTACTCATGTTATTATTTTTTCAAGTATCTTTAATACAATAAACTTTTTTGCCAATTTTTTTAATGTGTAAATGGGGGTTAAATTTTTAACTGTCGAAAAGACGTCCTGTAATCTAGCTCTTATCTGTTATATTTTTTTTATTGATCTAAATTGAAAACGAGAAACTAGAATCATAACCTTCCATGCGCTCTGTAGCTGCAAGACGTACTGGGATATTTATTAATCGTACAGCACCCTTGAGGTGGTTTTTCAAAAATGGCGCTATATAAATTATCCAAATATATATATATTCTACAAGGTACAGATATTATTCGTCTCTCCTTTTTGTTGACTTTTTATTTATTTTTTTTGAATTTAAACCAATTAATTTAATAAACCCTTTAAGTATGTGAAAATATTTTTTTTTTAATACTTAAAAAAAAACTATGATTCGTTACTGAAAATAAAATCATTTTTTCTCTTCCTTGAACAAAAGTTAGGAACTTGCGAGTTTAATAAGTTAGCCTGACGATATGTGTTAACACAATTTAATTTTTTTAAAATTTACTGTTTGATTTTTATTTTAAAGTTTAACATACAATTTTTTAATATCTGCTGTTAAAAATGTATCTTTTTGTACATTACTAATAATTGGATTAATTTTTGGAGGTTCAAATTAATGCACTTTTTATTTGCATTACGTGTTTTCTTGATTCCTACATAGCTTCCCGTAAAATTAAATTGTTTTATTTTTTTCCCCATTGTGTTTGTACTTACCTTTTTTATTTTTGTTAATGTCCCACGGACGTATTGTGTATTTATATAACAATAACTTTTTTAACTATTCAAAACAAAAATGTATAATAGGTAAAAACCCAATATATGTATGTACCCAAAGACAAATAATTAAAAATAATTTGTCTAAGTCTAAATAATAAATGTTTCAGTCCAGCATTGATCTAAGGCATTTTCTTATATTGCCGGTCAATGAAACAAAAAATACTTAATTGGCTTTATAAAACGTCACTCAATCCAATCACATCTGCGCAGTTGCATCATCTGCACAAGAATAGTGAACTCGACTAGTTATGTAAAAATACTAGTTACTGGAGACTAGTTACCGGGGGACAATGGCAACAGGTACACTAAAGTAGACATCTGGTTCTTAATACATTACGGTAACTACGGTTGATTATCGTGTGCGGAAAAATCATTAAATTGAAATTTCATTAAATCGAAATAGCATTGAATCTAACGCTCGTGAAATCAAAAAGCAGTTTTTTTTAAATTAATTAATTCATAATTTTTAAAAACCCGTTAAAGTTAGATAAATATATTAAATCAAGTTATTGTATGTCTCGTCTGATTAATGTAGTCATAATGTGCTTCTTAAGATTGATTTAAATATTTTTCAAGTAAGGTAAGTCAAAGTATGGTTTAAATTATTTTATTTATTTATTTATTTATACATTTTATCATAAATACAGTTTTATGTTCGCTTTACCCAGCTAACAAGGGTACATACCCCGTTCCAAGCTAGGCAATTGCATTTTAATACGTGATAATGGTTTACAAGTCAATAGAAAGCAGAAACTAATAAAATATAAATTTACTCATATATACATTTTGATACATATACAAACACACATACACACATACACATATATACATAAACATACATACATACATACACACACATGAACATTCACCCATGCGCATACACATACATACATTCATAAAACATAGATAATGTATTTAATAAAATGCTTGCATAATATTTGCAAAGTATTTTTTGCTATACTCATTTATCTTTGGAAAAAGAAAAAGTTGAAACAAAAATCCGGTTTAAAAATTCCATTTAATGGACTTTAATGTTTATCACACCAAAATCTCCGTCTTTGAACAGACTAATTAAGTAAGATGAAGACTTACCTTACCAAAAGACATTCCATATTCATGCTTAAATGCTCTGGTATTATAATGTATCTTAATCAGCATTCCCTTTCCGCACTTTATGGTGCATAGAGCATTATATTGGTAAAACCAATCACTGCAAATCTTGATATTTTTTTTGTTATATGAAATTAAGATGATCAGTCTTACGCTTCAGGTACGAGTCCAAGAACTATGATATATTCTAATGTGAAAACACCCTTTTTAATAAATATTACTTTTCAATCATGTCGGAAATCGAACCCGAGACCTTACATGGTAGGCAAACGCGCTAACCATTACACCACGAGGCCGACAATTTAACATAAAAATTATTCAATTACAACTACTACTACTATCACGCCATTTCCCCGTAGGGGTAAGTAGATAGGATGGGTCGCAACACACGTTTATCCTGACATACATTTCTAGCTTCTTCCACATTCATACATCTTGTCATTCATTCCCTTCGGTTGCTAATTTTTGCTAACTTTTATATTGAAGTGCTCTAATTCTTAGTTTAAAATACATATATAAATAATACATTGTTCGTTGTCATGTAAAACTGCGTTTTCATGAGAGCTTTACGCTGTTTAAGGGTTAAATGCAATGAACTCAGCCCGAAAGCGCACACCAATTAAGTAAAATATACTGGTGTAAAGAAACTCTTTTTAATAAATATTTCACCATGTCGGGAATTGAACCCGAAATCTCTTGCATAGTAGGCAAACGCGCTGACCATTACGCCGCAAGGCCGACAATGTTATAAATACCAATTTAATCACCGGTGGTAATATGTCTGATTTAGCAATAACGTTTTAAAAAAATGAAATTGACTGAAGGCGAAAAATATTTATCTAAAATTCAATATATTTATTATTACCATGCCCCCTGGTTCATTAGGCACTGCGTTGGTACCCCTAACTCAGCGTATCTCTATCAACTGTTCAATGATTCAATCGAGCATGCTACTAAAAGCACTTGTCCTGTCAGTACGATGGTTTTATATATTTATGTAACTTCTATGGCGAAGGTTAATGTAATTATTGTCCTGGTGAAGAGACTGGTAGGCTGATAACCGATAGACAAAAAAAAGCCGGTATATGGTATTTAAAATTATTTAATCTCATTCAATAAAATATTTAACCACTTAGTCAATATAAATAATGAAATAAATAATAGATTAAAGACAGCTACAGCACAACATCATTAAACTTACAGAGATAATGAAATGAACAAATAAAATAAAAAGTACAGTAAGGAATACAGTATATAATCTTTGTGTAGCATTGATTCAAAAAACATTTTATCTTTTATTTTTTTGTAATTTATATATGCTATCCTAAAAATATTAATAATTTAAAATAAAATAATCTATTGTAAGACGTCACTCTTCATTATGTACAAAATATTTTTTTGTTTTCTTTTACGTAATGGGAAACGTTAATGTAATTATCATTATTTTATTTTATAATAAATGTAAAAATTGCATTAAGTTGTAATATTGTATTCATATTTGTTATTTAAATAAAAAAAAAATATCTACTTGTTTTATTCAGTAAAATGACATTGTGGAGTTGATGCATATAAAAGAAACGCGTCTATGGATAAAAAATATCCATTTTAGCATCCCGTTGGCTGCTCTTGGAATGTTGTCCATCATCAGCTCCATTCGGAGCATCTTCTCCTACTACGGAGCCAAGATGGACAATAGACTGGATCTGGGATCATTGTGATCTCGATATGGACTCCGAACCGGATTCATTCTTCCTAAAGGGAATACATCCGTCTAAAAAGCGCGAGATACGTCAATTTGGAAAAGTAAGTTTTTTACAAAGTTCTAGGTAAATAATTCCTAGTGATTGATAGCATTTCTACATGTTTGTGATGTTTTGTTTTTATTCCATGCGCGCCGCACTTGCTCCGGTTATTTAAAATTTAAACTGAACGAGTGTTCTTCTGTTCGTTGGGGACACCTGATAGGGCAAAGGAAAAGGAAGAATAACTCTTCTTATTTTTAACTCCATGGCTGTTTCCCAGGAAATCTAATCAATATTTATTTTTAAATTAAAATAAATACATTATTTCACTTTCAATTAATACACTGCCATAAAATTTTAATATACCAGAAGGCACGTAGAATCACGTTTGCATACATCGCGAACGATATATTATCATTAATGTTTTAAAAAACGGATAATTTTTGATAATCATGGTTCATTAAGTCCACTTATATCCACTACACATTGTCACATACATAAAATACTCTTCCCTCACATAAACATATACACACACCCTCACACAAAATAAATATATGTATATACTCACCGTCACTAACATGTACAAAAAAAACTGATACACTAAAACAAGTACTTAACATAAATATTATAATGTAATTATAAAAGTTATCCTCATAATGTAATTAAGACTCATTTTATGGATATTTCTACCGACATATTGAAACCATTGTATAAATTATATAATGTGATTTGTTTTTTGAAAAAAAAAAAAAAAAAAATGGAAAAAAAATACAAATATTAAATAAGTTCACATAAAAAAAAATTGATTAATAAAAATAATTGAACATCAGATAGTTCTTTCGTAGTTAAGTAAAATTAATACAGTTTTATATTGTTGACCTCTTCTCCTTTTCACTACATACTACAAAACGAATAGAAATGTGCCTACTGGCAAATGCGACACTGTATAAACTACTTTTTCTACAAAACACTCAGTTTACCCTAAAGATGGCTGCTGCAATGGTAGCCGAAACGTCGGAACAAATTAAACTCACACGGTATCACCCAAAAAAGAAACATATGGATGCTGGATATTAACTCAAACAATATTATTAAGGTGGAGTTTTATCACCATTACTATTTTCCCTGTTTATTAATCCGATTGCAGATTGTCTCAATTGTTCATATCATCTCTATGCAGATGATTTACAATTATATCTTCATTTCAGACCTGAAAACACCAGCAAAACAATAGAATCGATGTCTAAAACACTAAATTGCGTGTCAACATGGACAAAAGAGTATGGTTTACTAATAAACCCGTCTAAAACACAAATTATGTTTGCAGGTAGTCAAAGATTGCTTAGTAAGCTAGACATACCTTCACTTAATCCTCTTATTGTCAATGGTACCAATATTCAGTACAGGAAATCCGTAAAAAATCTAGGAGTACTAATGGATGAACATCTCTGCTGGCGAGCTCATACTAATGAATTAAGCCGAAAAATATTTTTCAGTCTACACTCACTTAGAAGGTTGCAAAAATTCTTACCCATTAGTAATAAATGCACTCTTGTACAAGCATTACTACTACCCATTCTAGATTACGCTGATGTTTCCATGACTGATTTAAGCTGTGAGCTGTGAGCAACTCGACAAACTTGAACGACTTCAGAATACATGCATAAGGTACATTTTTGGTCTTAGGAAATATAACCACATTTTTGATTATCGTAGGCAACTGAAATGGCTCAAAATTAGACAGCGGAGAGACTATCACTCCCTCTCACTTCTGTTAAATGTACTTCATAGTCCTAACGCTCCTATATACCTGTGTGAAAAATTTCAACGCTTATCAGTTCATGGTTTACCTCTTCGTTCTCATTCTCAAGGCACTCTCTTAATACCCATACACAATTCTTCTTTCTTCTCTAACTCATATAGTGTCCATGCGGCTCGACTGTGGAATCATCTCCCACCCACCATCAAAGATGTTACTACATTATCTCTGTTTAAATCACGTCTAAAGAAACATCTCCTTTCTCTTCCTTAATCTCTCCTCCTTTCCTTTTTCCTCTTTCCGCTTTTTTCCTTTTTCCCATTGAGTAATAGTTTTGATTTAAGGTAATTTATAAACAAATACGTTTATTTCTATTTTTATATATTTTTCACTTTTTAATCTTTTTTTTTTTTTTTTTTTCTATTGAATATGTTCTGTAACTTGAATTATAAAAATAAAACTTTTATTTTATTGGTTGGTTGGAATAAATTGCCATTTGGCAATAAGCCCGCCAATGTACAAATAACATTATGTACAAAAAGTTAAATAAATAAATAAAAATTATTCCATGCTACGCGAAGAATCCGCTAATTCAGCAACCCATCTGTATAAGAGAGAGCACAAAGATACAATCCATAACAAGGGAGACAGATACGCCGTTCTGTGGCGGGTGTTGTGTCCAACAAATTCAGTCTTCAGTCGGTTGATGACAGTGACAGAAGACGCACAGGCTAATATGAGCGACGTGTTTATGATTTTTAATTTATTTAGCTATAACAGGACCAAATGATATGTTTATTTGCATAAATTATGGAAAAAGAATTATTTAACAGTGTGTCTCCATGTTTTTTTTTCAAATATCTAAACTTAAGAATATTCCGACGTTTACTAGTGGTAACACGATGTTTCATCACCGCGCGCAAAGGATTATTTACCACAGTCTTTTAAGAGTTATAACAAGCTTAAAAAGGGAATACCAAGTAGACGAAAGAGAGTATTTTCGACACCTCTGTTTACGTTCAATTAAGAGAATAATCTGTCAAATCTGTTCGAGATATTTGCGCTTTGTATGTACCATAAAGATGCTATGAAATATTGAATAATTTATTATATAACAATAAAGGAAAATTCTTGTCATATCGGTTCTGAAAATTCTGTTTTTTTTATTGGAAAATGTTCACACCAAAATTATGTAGCACAACCTTAAATTCACAGTTTGGAGACATCAAGAGACTCAAAGTAGAAATAAAATTTAATTAAATATTACAATAACTGCCTCGAAACAGGGTAAAATATTAATAAAAACGTTATTATTACGACCGATTGGTAAGTAGTTATAAAAAATAACCAGTTTTGGCGCCACTGTATCCCTTACTTTCAAAACGATTTTTCGATGTCATGAATTTTTAACACGTTTTTTACTTTACAAAACACGCTACAGATGGCGGTAGCGTTCAAAGAACTAATAATAATTGATATGGAGGGTCCTCTCGTTGCATTCTGAGTATTTAGCATTCCATATAAAAGTGTTCAAAGAAACGAAGATGTTTGCGATCGATCGTTTACGAACGATCGCATCAAGTATCTTGTAGTTTTTTAGTGACTCCTATCACCTATCACCTTACAAAATTCAACAAAGCACTAACGAAAGGTGTAAAATCGGGTTGATGTTCCGTGGTGTGTTGTGGACTTACGAATCAGAGGACTGAGGTTCGAACCCACTTTACCGTAACCTGATTCCTATTTTCTAACTGAGTGTTATTTACAACTCGTTGAAAACGACCCCAAAATCAAAAATTTGAGTTAATCATAAGAACACTCATACATATTTTTTTGTTATGTTTTTAAAAATAGGTGAAATGCTAATTCAACTGATTTTGATAAAACACTACTGATTACGATGGTTATTAAATATTTTATTGACATAAATATTTGTCGGTTTCTTTTGGTAAAACGGAATAAACATTAAAACCGTTTATTTTGTTGAAATTATATTAATATGCGCTTTTTACTTAATTATTATTTTCATTTTTTCACATTATAAACAATGATAAATAATAAAAATAATGTGACCTGACTGGGGTTATTCGTCCCAAAGACACTTAACAATAAACTTTTTTTATATTTTTACATGTAACAATTTACAAAGAAAAACTCAATATACAGAGATAAATAACAAAATGTCCACGACACATTTTAAAAATACAAACATTACGTGAACCATGACAGGAATCAAACTTAAGACCTTATACGCTGTAACTTAATACCACGCGGAATGCATGAGCAGTCAACATAAGGCGCTGTCAAATATACATATATATATATTTAAAAACTCCAGACAGATTGCTGTATTTTCCACGCTGACAGCTCCCAGCAAATACGTTCCTTTAAATTTCCAAAGTTCTTTTTGTGTAAATATTATTCTTATTTTGTAAGCTCAGTTAAAAATCAATCACATGTAAGTTCATCACGTATCATTTAATAATTATAACTAATATGATACTAAATAATTGTAGCTGCCTAACTTCAAATCGATATAGTCTTCTAATGAATGATATTATGTACCCTGCCAACGTGAACCACTTCAAGACCACCAGGGGGATTTTGCTGGCAACAGATAAAATGCGATATTTTTTTCTTATTAAATGACATTTTAAAAGATTAGTTCTGCGGTATAAAACGAAATCACGAAACATATTTTTCGCGTTTGTATTGGTATCGTTTCGAACTCAAAACACGTTTGTAAAGAATGCAACAATATTTCTGGCTTTCATGAAACGAAGACACGCAACGCAAGACATTTGTATTCACGTTCATCTTCGGCTCCATACGAAATGTTTTCGAACGAAAGCTCGTATGCTAAGCCAGCAGTGAAATCGAGCAGCGGGATAAGAGAAAAGATATTAAAATGACAATAAACCCGACATTTTATTTTACCAAAAGACAGGACTATCGCTGGATCACCATTGGTAGCTTTATCCTCACGATTTGAAAAGGTTGTTCCTTTTGTTTTCAATCGATATTCTTTTGTTTTCGTTTATTTTTTCGACACGAAATTTCTTGCAGCTCACAAAATGGAGAACTTATCTGGATTGCGTCCATTATCTTTTAACAGTTTTACAAATAGAGTTTACCATGCTTTTCAAAAATAAAATATTTAATATTTATTTTTTCAAACATTTCTAATACTTACTAATGTATTTCTCATTATGGTGCAGGATACGAACTTACACGAATCCAGACAGGACATGGCGGATTCATGAGTTACTTGCACAGGTTCAAGATATCTGAGATCAACACTTGCCCATGCGATGATGTTACGATGTTAGATATAGTAAAGGCAATTAAAGGTATCAATGATAGCAGAACACCAAATGCAGAACATTCTTCAAGTGGATCGGAAGGTCTGTTAACGAATGACAAAATTTCGTCATATGTGGTTTCCTCGTCACTAGAGCAAATGCGAAGAAGCTTTCAAAACAGACCACAACCGATATATTTCACCCGCTCCTTACAAATTACTTGTATGTCAAGTATATTTAAAGTTAAAAGTATTTTTTAAGACAAATTGTTATTTTTATTTTGAGCGTTGTTCAAGTTTTTATACTTTCTTACTTTTTTCCACGTTTGGGTGGAATCATAGAATTAGGGATAGTCCAGAAACCGCACAGGCACATCAAATAGAAGGCGACTCACCTACTCATAAATGAGTAGGTTTACGTATTAACCAATTAGTTTCATTGTAGACGTCGCTCAGTACGCAACTCCTGATTTGAATTCAACTATGCCGTGTTGTGTCCTTTTAAAGTTTAAAAATAACGATAGGATCTTAAAAAAACAGGATGCAATTATATTTCATATGTAATTTGCAAATGAATGTGTATATAACAAATGCGTAACTTCAAAATTGATTTTTGTTTCCATCTGTCAGATTGTCGAAGAAACAAATGGAAATTTTGTTTGTGTTGCCAGGGTAAAAATTTTTTGTAGCCTACTTTGCTCATCTGATAAAAGAACTAATGAAAATTAGAACTCGGATTAAACAACGCCGTGGGGAATATTTAAACCACATTATCTTTAAAATATCAAATATTATTTAACGTTATATAAAAATATCCGTTTTATGACAAATAAAATTGGTTGTATATTTTAAGTTCTTAGTTCATTAATTCTATTACTCTTATTAAATCACCCTTTATTTATCTACTCTGTTGTGTCAATCAATGTTTCCGCGTGCGCAATAAAATTTTGGAGAAATTAACAGATTTTTTTTTTTACCTTACATTTGTGTTATGATTTTTTTTCCCATTAAGCAATATTACACGGCGACTTCACGAATACGCGCGGCAAAAGTAAGCCGGAGTGGAGGAATTATTGGACACAGTCAAATGTATTCAAATATGATTCTACGCTCCTTCTGGACTATTCTTATTTCTATGGGTGGAATATATTTTTTTCATTCTTAGCTGTGAGGGTCAGTGCTTTGCAAGCTCCTGACATCACTGCGACCTGTAAAGATCTATTGTGACGGATCCCCGTGAATAGTTCTCGCCCTCCAAGCCCGGGTCTATAAAGAGCCTGACTTCTGTGGGGAAAACGAGAGTTTACATTTTGCTTTATCAAATTGAGATTGAACAAACACCTTGCTACAATTAATCTATCCGAAATTTTAAGTTGTATTTATTTATTTTCATTTATTTGACACTTTATATACGTATTCAATATATATATACATATAGGGCGGGCATATTGCCTTAAGGCAATTTCTTCCTACCTACCCAAACCGTTCAGTTTGAGAAAATTATAAATACATGGACATATTGAATCTTACAATTTTATACAAAAATTGAAAACAAAGATTAACAAAATAAAAATGCATAAATAAACAAATTTACACTTTACTATGAAGAGAGGAGAGGGGATGGGAAGGAAAGAAAAAGGATAAAGGAACAATTTAACTATTTAGATTGTAACATATCAATCTTGACTTAAATATAAATAAAGAAGGGGCTTCTCTAACATGAGTTGGTAGATTATTCCACAATCAAGCAGCTACTACTGTGAAAAAGGAGGCATGAAAATTAGAGCTATGACGGGGTTATTAAAAGGGTTCCCTCGTTACTAGAACAAAGAGAGAGTCCGTGTTGTGAAAGAGGTTGGATGACCTCTTTCAGATAAACAGGCGAAGTGGGATTATTTAAAATATTGTGAAGAAGTGATAAAATGTGAATGTTTCTTCTATGCCTGATACTAAGCCAGTGTAGTTGCGTGCAATACTTGGTATGATGTAGGTCAGATGTAGGTTCTGCAGTGCAGATGAGGAAATACTTATACACATTCCATGTGAATGTGATGCTTTACATCATAAGACGGGCCTCATCCTCGGGAGACCACTAGTCAAACCTTAGGATGTTAAAAAGCTCGCCCCCTTCCTAATAGCCCGATACTTTACGGATCTAGGTTTGGAGGGGGAGATAGAGAAAAATGTTAAAAACTCTCGCCTTCCAGACAGAAGAGCCAGGCTCTTTATCGACCTGGGTTTGGAAAGGGAGATTTGGCAGAATTTAAACCCTCGCCTTCCACACCGTAGCCAGGCTCTTTATAGACCCAGGCTCGGAGGACGAGAACTATTCACGGGAACCCGTTACAATAGATCTTTACACGGTGCAGTGACGTCAGGAGCTTAAATAGCACTGACCCCTACCCCTAAAAAAAATAGAATTTTTCATTTACTGCATTATTTTTATTTGTTTTTTTATTTTATTTACCTAAGTGTGTAAAGTATTATGTATTGCATAGTATTATAAAATAGTACAATGTATAAAACAACTCTGTAATTTGTAAACTTAAAATATTGTTTTTGCATTATTGTCATGGGTAGACAATTTTGTTATAGAGCACTGTATGTGGAGTAAGGGATAAGTATTTATTTTTGAAATATATATAAATTATGTTCATCATCATCATTCCATGTCCACTCTCTAGCTGGAGCATATGGTATCCACAAAGAGCCTCCACTCAGCTCTGTCGGCCGCCAGCTCCTTTGCGTCCTCCCAAGTCAGATTCTTGTCCTGAAGATCTGACAAAAACTGCCGCCGGCAAACTGTCAGCAGTGGACGTCCAGGACGTCGAGAACCTGATGCCTAGTAATGTAGGTAAGCGTGGTTAAGGCCCAGGAGGCATCCGCAGTATATGGCCTAGCCAACCGTATCGCCTCTGGTTGACGACAGTTGTCTCGGGAGTTTGCTGTGTTTTGCTTGTATTACCTTATTCCTTACAAAGTCAAACCACCGCTCACCCAAGATTCTTCTGAGACACCTATTATTTCCTAATTATGTATCTATGACTAAATTAATAAAATGAATAAATTACGTAATGTATTTTTGTTTATGTTTATATAAGGCATTAGTGCTAAGTGCACCAATAAAATAAAATTAAATAAATAAAAATAAAAAATAAAAATATTTTAATTATTTAACTTTTTGTTCATAATTTTATTTGTACATTAGCGGGTTTATTGCTTAATGGCAATTTCTTCCAACCAACCAATAAAATAAAAGTTCATTTTTATAATTCAAGTTACAGACCATATTCGACAGAAAATAAAGATTAAAAAACTCAAGATATATAAAAATAAAAATAAACGTGTTTGTTTAAAAATGACCTTAAATCAAAACTATTACTCAACGGAAAAAAGAGGAAAAAGGAAAGGAGGAGAGATTTAGGAAGAGAAAGGAGATGTTTCTTCAGACGTGTAGATAGTGTAGTAACATCTTTGATGGTGGATGGGAGATGATTCCACAGTCGAGCCGCATGGACACTAAATGAGTTAGAGAAGAAAGAGGAAATGTGGATGGGTATTAAGAGAGTGCCTTGAGTATTAGAACGAAGAGGTAAACCATGAACTGATAAGCGTTGAAATTTTTCACGCAGGTATATGGGAGCGTTAGGACTATGAAGTACATTTAACAGAAGTGAGAGGGAGTGATAGTTTCTCCGCTTTTTAATTTTGAGCCATTTCAGTTGCCTACGACAATCAAAAATGTGGTTATATTTCCTAAGACCAAAAATGTACCTTATGCATGTATTCTGAAGTCGTTCAAGTTTATCGAGTTGCTCACAGCTTAAATCATATTACGGCGTATCACTACAGGAGAAAGCAGTCGTTGGTCAAATATCATAAAACAAAATGAAACTTGCAAAATTGAATAAAATTTTGTTAAATTAAAACTATAAAGAACTATACAGTTGAATCAAAAAATATTCACAAAAAACATCGAAATTATACCCATAGTTGTCAAAAATGTATGAAACAAATTTAATTGTATTTTCATATGAATCAAAATCGTGTAATTGAGAAAAAAGCGAGAAAAAAACTAAAAAAGTATTTGACGCTTTAAAACTGAATTGAATCCCGTGGTTTAATATTCATTCACAGTATTAAAACGATGGAATAATTATTGAAAAAAAACGTTTTGAAAAACAACGAATATTATCTCAATAACAATAAAAATAATATCATGTTATACATAATTTTCCTTTTTACCCTTTGATCGGGCGAACCACCGCGGGCATAAATATAAATGTGTAATAATGAAAAAGGCAGTAAAATGGTTTGATTTAGTTTAATAGGGTCCTTCGGTACAAAGGGCCCGGCCTTGTCATTGTTGGTGTCACATAGATGGGACCATAACAATAAACACGAGAAATAATTATTCCGGCCCGTACGACGCGCGTCCAACGTTATCTCGGCCAGATATTTAGTGCTGAGATGACCGAGCCAATTAACGGCGTTATTACGCGCGCGTAAAGTTACACAGTGGGAAAGCAGGGCCGTCGCTAGACTGGTTTTGGCCTGAGGAAGTAGGGGAGGACATGCTAAGTCGAGCCACAGGTCAAGTCGAATAATTTTGATAACATTTTTTGTCCAAATCTTTGTAAACTAGTAGTTGATTCTACCAAAATTCATATTTACTTATTAACATACTACAATGGAGACGGAGTACATTGTATAGAAGTCTAGGCGTTTACAGGTCTTATGACATGTCATTCGCTGGTTTAAGTTGGCTTTTTACACACTGCGTGTCATCAACATTCTGCCTACATTTGAACATCTATAATCCTTCAATTCTTCGATCTGTTGATTTTTGTGAAGTTATACAGCTAATACTTTTATTGAGGTGGATTAGATTCATCTGATTGAATAGTTTGTTTGTTTGACACAGTATGTAATGTGGCCATTTAAACCAGCCAATTACAAGCCCTGTAGATGCTTGGACTCCCATATTTCTTTCTCTTAAATATTCTCCGTCTCTGTTGTACTATGTTAACATTAGCAGCTCCCTAGGGGGTTGAATCCAATTCATGTCTATAAAAGTTTGGACAAACTCAAAACACCATTTATATTAACATTTATATTTACGTTTACGTTTACATATACATGTGCTTTTACATGAATATTAACATTTACACTTACATTTACATTAAAATTAACATTTACATTTACATTTACATTTACATTTACATTTACATTTACATTTACATTTACATTTACATTTACATTTACATTTACATTTACATTTACATTCACATTTACATTCACATTCACATTCACATTCACATTCACATTCACATTCACATTCACATTCACATTCACATTCACATTCACATTCACATTCACATTCACATTCACATTCACAATGACATTGACATTAACATTAACATTAACATTTACATTAACATTATCATTCACATTTACATTTACATTAACATTAACATTAACATGAACATTTACATTCACATTCACATTCACATTCACATTCACATTCACATTCACATTCACATTCACATTCACATTCTAATTTACGTTCACATTCATATTCAAATTTAAATTCTCATTCACATGTAAATTTACAATATCATTTATGTTCACATACACATTTACATTTTCATTGGGGCTTACACCTTCTAGTAGGTAAATAATTTAACACAAAACTCACCTATTTTAATGAAATATTATGTATCTCTGATGTTATTCTGCACTATATATATATATATATATATTTTAAATTGATCACCCTTTTAATCCTCTTGTTATACCTTAAAACACTTTACTTCCTTTATTATTTTTCATTGCTTACTATGCATTACTATACGATTTCATTCATCATCTAATACAGGCATATAAGAAAAAATATATCATTCTTACCACAACGCATCAAATTTAAATATCTGAAAGTACCTTATCATATTCAAATCCGAAATATTTATTTTTAAAATAACTCATATGGAAAATATTTTATTGACATTTGAGCAGGTTTTGTTATCAACCCGTGATAAACTTATTATTAAATTATGTATTTTTTAAACGTATTTATTATAAATAGAATGATAAAACTAATAAACGTTTTGAAAATTAAGAAACATATTGATAATAAATTGAAAGATCGAATTCAATTAACTTTGAGTTAGCTCAATCTGTAATACAATGTTAAATAATCGAGTAGTGTTGTGGTCATAAAAAAAATATTTTACCTGTCTAAAATATACAAAAATTAGTTTTAAATGTAAACAAAAACTGTCAATTTTTTCTAATAGCCACTTATTTAAAAAAAATTAACGGTTCTAGGTATAAAATAATTATTCAAAATAATAATTGTTTACTTCAAATGTATAAAGACGATATATTTAATATTTTCAATATACCCCATTTTTTTATTTAAAAATGAACAAATCGTGTAACGTTCAACCATCTAGCCCCTCCACGTCCTTATTCTTCCTCCAAAAATTCTGCGAAAATCGCTTGATATTAATAAATTTATCTTAGTGCATGCTCGGACATGGTAGTGTATGTATCTCCTTTAACTCTGCATGTTATATATCGTAAATACTATGTAAACTACAGTGACAGTAAAGGTGATATGTATTTTAGTATGTTTATGTTAGTTTCGTAAGTGTCCTGACAAAGAGACGGATACTTCTCGAAACCGGTAGACACAAAAAGTCGGTAGGTGGTTAAATACTTTTATTAATTACACATTTAATGATTGATTATAAATTTATATTTATATGAAATACCACGGAATCCATTTTAAACTATTGCATTTGAAAATGAATAAAAAGTGTCCTCTTGTTAGGTTAGTCTTTATCCGACAAGACTCAGCCTGTTCTAAGATTGAGGTTTTTTGTGTTTTTAATCACTGGTTGATCTTTAGGAATAAAACAATAACAATAATAATAATAAAAAACTAAAACTAGGTAATATTTGAGTTTGTCCAAATGTTTGTAGACAGTCATTAAGATTAACAAATTACAACAGGGATGGAGAATACCCTCAATAAGGGAATATGGAAGTCTAGGCATTTACAGGGCTTATCACTTGTCATTGGCTACAAACATAGGCAAAATGGTGACTGTTCCACAGTGTGTAAAGTAAACCAGCCAATGACAGGTCATAAGCCCTGTAAATGCCTAGACTTCCATATTCCCTTATTTAAGGTATTCTCCATCCCTGTTGTAATTTGTTAAAACTAGGTCCTTAATTATATATGAATAGCTGATTTATTTGTTTAATATTAAGTATAAAAAATGCTAAGAATACGTTATGTAACTTAATTATTTATAATGTAGTAACGTATTTAATAATAAAAAATGTAAAGTAATGTTACACATAACGATATAAATAATATGTGTATCAATAATTATTTTAAGAAATACATTTATTAGTCTCTATATATTATATCTATATAAAAATTCTACGCTACGCAGTTATTTTTGTTTTAAATTTCTATAAGAATTTGAGACCTTTATTTTTGATATTAGATCATTCAATATTTTTGGAGCAATTAAATGTTTTTTTTTTTTGTTTAATAACGTTTTTGCGTCACGAAATGTAAGAGCGAGACCCTGGAAAATTAGTAATATCTCAATTAAAAAAATAAAAACATCAATTGAACATCATTATGCTTACAGTGGAATATTTTATCTGCAATGAAATTAATAAATTAAACAAAAATAACTGTCATTAAGTGGTAGTAGAAAGAACATTATTAAAAAAACGTACCTTTATGGTAAACAAGAATTGTTCTATTTTCTTTTGCATAATGGAAAACGTTAATTTAAAATTTGTAAAGAAATTAATTTCATCGTAATTTTTTTTTAATAAAAATTATACACACAGAACCAAATTGTCATCTCTACCCGTTTATTTATTTAATGATTATTTTTATCTTCTTCAAGGTCGGTTCCTCAATGCCGAGGATCGTGACTACCATAAACACTTCTGATTAGTCGGTTCTTCTCCTGTATGTCCTCAGCCCGACGAACCGACACATCAAATTTTAGCCTCGCAGCCTCTTTTATTTGATCAGTCCATCTATATGAAATTCTACCCCGGCTTCTACCTTCAACTCGGCTAGACATTATTGCCTTTTCTAGATTATCTGGCTTACATCTAGTAATATGTCAAAATAAAGACAGTATCCTCCTCAGACACACCACTGATAGATGAGTTGTAATATGGAGATCTTCCAGTATTGATGCATTCGTCCTTCTGGCTCTCCAAGGCACACGCAGCAGCCTTCTCCAACACCACATCTCGAATGCATTGATCCTCTTCCTCTCGAAGGCACGCATTGTCCACGTTTCAGCCCCATATAGGAAAACGGAGAATACCAGGGCTTCCATCAACCGCTTTTTTGTGTTTATTGATATACCTCGATCTCGCCAAATCTTCTCCTAACGGTTCATTGCTTCTTTGGCCATTTGAACCCTGCGAGCAATCTTAGGTCTGCAACTGCCGTTGTTGGAAATAAGCGAGCCGAATAAGTTAAAAATATAATGAATTAGGAATGCACTTTAGATAACTAAAAATAATTCTAAAAAAAGTTTTAAATCAATTAAGTGATCGAACAATGGTTTGCTGTATATGGCGTATGAGTCGTGTATGTCTAATGTTGGGAAGATGCACTCCAAATATATTACTTATATCGTGAACACACATTTTGGTTGGCCGTATGCTGTATTAATGGACCATACGGTACAAAACTAAAACGCCGCAAGTAAAATGATAATAAACATTTGTTTATTTTGCTAACTTAGTTATGTTTATTAAATGTGATGCATTTTTTTGAAAGCTTGTGTTAAATAATTGATAAATGTCAAAGAAAATTTAAAATTAAATATGAAAAAATAGTTCCAGTATTTGGATTCAATTTATTTTAAGATAAATTTATTTTAATCAGCACTGTACGACGAGCCCAACATATCATAATTCTTAAAAATAAGAAGATTGCAAAAGTTTTGTCATATGAAAGGAATGAATGATAATCGTTACTCAAAAAAAAATATTTATACCACTGCAGAAGGCAGACAAAAATTAAGATGGCTTGATAATGTAAAAAGCGACATTAGAGCAATTGACCTGACAAACTGGAGAAGAGCTGCAGGGTGCGGGGGGAATTGATACAAATTCTCGAGGAGCCCATAATGAGCTGCAGCGCGGCTGATGATGATATTTTATTCAACGTTTTTTTTTTATTTTGTCCGAATGAAAAGTAAAACTAAGATAAAAGCACCTTGGCTTGGACAAGTGCTGCGCATGCCTCAGGAGAACCTAAACCCTTGTTGCCTTTTCTTTAAACTTGCGGGATCACACCGTCCTGGAAGGCCGTCAATGACGATCTTTAGACTTTATTCAGCGGAATTAAGGGGCGCTGGATTGACATGGGAAGAAACGAGAGTGCTGGCTGGCGATAGGGTCTCCTGGAGGCAACGAGTGATGTCCACATGCTCCACTTAGGAGCGGATGTGGAAAAGAAGAAGAAGAAGAAGAAGAAAAGCACCTTTGTAAAAAAAGTGAATGATTAAACAGTTTGAATGTTTTTGAGTTCGGCAAATGATAAACAATGAATACATTCGTCTTTTTTTATATTACAAACAAGAACCAAATTACGTATTTGACCAGTTTTAATGATTTTCAAAGTACTGTTTGATTTTTCTAGTGCTGTGGGTGTTTTTTGAAAATTTCGAAATTACATTTTTGTGATCTACACTACTTTTTAGAAGGTGATTATAACAGTTTTTACAAAAGCAGTCTGGCCGTTTTTAGCAAAACATAAAGCTTACTTTACTGCACCCGATAACACCAATATCTCTTTCTTGTTTTTAATTGTAGACGGACTACGTTCATATTACCTGCAAAGGAGTTATTGAGATTACAAAAAAGATGAACATTCTATATAAAAAAATATGGCAGTCGTTGAATTGTGAGGGTTTATGACTTGTCATTAGCTGGCTAAAGTGGTCTGTTAATATATTATTTAACATTCACCATTCTGCATATTTTGTTTCAGCACTCATATTCACTCGAAACTTCTATTTGTGGATTTTTGTGAAGTTAAAGAGCTGTAACCTTAATTGATGCGGATGAGATTCACCAAAGTGTAATATTTTACCATTTACGTACATATGTAGATATCAACTGTACGAGTATCAACCAGGCCACCCCTTGATTTTTTACTTCTTACGCCAGTTGGTTGACTCAAAACATTTGAGTTTGTCAAAATTTTTAAGACAAGCAAACTAAATTCCAAGTCTCGCAGCTACAAAATGCATGATCGGTTAGAATTCTAGCCCACATTCATATTTAAAACCATTATGCAACCGTGCATTATTTTAATTGTAAAAAATGTTTTTCAGCTTTTATTGATAATAACTAGATTGTAATACATCATGCAGCTACGGAGCAAATATGCTGTTGGGATTCTATTAGGATCTGTTTGAAATTGCCCCCATTTTTTTTCGTTTCACTCTGCATGTAAAATGGCCACTTTTTTACATTACATTTTACTTTTGTTTGCACCACAACAGGCCAGGAGGCCTAATTACAGTGGTGAATTACATCACAGAGCATCCAGGCTTGAGAAAAATCACATTTTTAAGTTTTGTGTTCTCACCGGGAATCGAACCCGGAACCTTCCGTGCGTGAGTCAAGCGTCTTGACCACTACACCACGAAGGCCGCCGATGTACGACTTACACCCGGCAATGACAGGACATAAATTATGTAAATGTATAGGCTTTCACATTTCCTTTACGAAAAGATGTTGATCTTAACTCTCGAAGCGTGATATCCATTTTTTGTCAACAAATATTTTGACAAACCCAAAATATTGATAAGGTATTTTTTTGATTAAATAAGAAGTTTGTATACTTGGCTTCTTTTCCTATTCACCGGTGATCTGTCTACCCGTTTCGCACGTCCGTTCTATCCTCCGCACGTACCGCGCATACTAATGAGTCCCGGAGCGTCTCACAAATGGGGGTCACCGTTTTTTGTAACAATCAATTGGTTATACATACATATATTATTAAGCCCCGTACACACGGGGATTTACTCTCGTTTTGTTCTTTCCGTGTCCAGCCGGATGAAGAATACAGTTATTTCAGTGAATAAAAACTCTACCCGAGTGTTTTCGACTCCGTGGCTACTCACTAACATTCGATTACAGGTCCACAAAAGGGAAATTGAGTGAAGAAAAATCTGCCTCGTTGTGTAGTGGTTAGCCTATTTCCCTTTCATTCCGGGTTCGATTCCTGGAAGAGTCTACCGAAAATATTTATTTATTTATGTATCAACGATTCCAAAAAACTTTTACAATAAAAAGTTTTACAGAAATAATCACAGCAGTGAACAATTCATTATGTAATATATAATATGAAATATAACTATTTAATTCAACTGAATAATCAAAACCAAACCAATTTTTTAAATTTAAATATTTTTTTTAAAAACTGCAAAAAAGTAAAAAAGAAACATAACGTATCTAAAATGACAAATAAAAGTCACAATTAAAGTGGAAAAATCTGATGTTCTAAATATAAAAAAAAACTAAAAAAAACTGAGAATAATTTAACATAAACATAAAGTGGCTAGTATTTAGCTAGGTAATAATGAAAAAGAAAAATATTGCTACAATAATACTTAATAAATAATACGTTTTTCGGATCAAAATGAAAGCTTAAATAATCTTAATAATGTTAGTGTTCTTATTGTCCTAATGAAGAGACGCGTACGTCTCGAAACCGATAAACATTAAAAAGTCGGTAAGTGGTTATACCCAAGTATTTCATCATAATCACATTCCCTTTCAGCTCCTGATGGTGCATAGGTCACTGCATTAGTACACCAACTGTAGCGTATCTTGATCAATCTTGTAACATGAAGGTAAGATGATCAGTCTTACGCTTCAGGTACTAGTCAGGGACTATAAAATATTCTGGTGCGAAAACACCCCTTTAAATAAATATTTTGTATCAATTATGTCGGGAATCGAACCCAAGACCTCTTTCTCGGTAGGCAAACGCGCTGACTATTACACCACATCAATGGTAGTAGGCAGGACACTTGACGAGGCAAAATGATGGTAGATAAACACCCAGAATAGTAAAGTGGAGATTATGGGTAAACAAAAGAAGTGTTGGAAGGCCACAAAAAAGATGGGTCGTTGACATTGCCTCGATAACCGGTAAAACATGAATGATAAAAGCGGGTGATATGTAGGAATAGAGATGTTTGGAAGAGGTCTTTATCAAACAGTGGAGAGAATAAGGCTGAAGAAGAAGAAAAATAAGAAACTGATCATTCCATGTCAGTTTTGAATCTATGTTTACGCACAAATAATTTTTACTCTATTTTTTTCCAATCGATCTGTACCGATCGCAATATTTCGGTTTATTTATGGTTACATATTTAAATATTGTTACAGCAATTCGCTTACACTTATTTGTTTATTTCTTAATATATTAGTTCCGTGTAGACTGGGCTCAAGCATATTGATATTTCTCGTGTTATATATCCACGTTTGGGGTCGCTCAGTTCACACGAGATAAATAACTTCAACCCACCACGAAATTCACTAAATCATCGCCGTGCCGACTCTATCGGTAGGTTTTAATATTTGTTAGCATTTTACTGATTGGCCATTATTCCTACCTGACTTAGAACGCCATTGTTCCAGAACTAAATTATATTTTTAATTATGAAGCGTTATCTGAATTCTACTTGAGATCAATTTCAATTATAATATTTGCTTATAAATTTGTATTAACCATTTTAGATTTTAGTTATACCTATGTTGATCGCTTTCAAGTCTACGGGTTGTTTGGTTGTTAGTAATATTCGAAAATCGAAAATAGAATCTTTTTTTTTTTTTTAATAAATATTATTAGCGTTTTAATTATTAACAAAAATATTCATATTTTGGTGGCCATTTTCAACGAGTTACGAATAACTTACTATTAGAAAATGGAAATCAAGTTTGAGTAGAGTTGGGTTCGAACCTCGGACCTTTGACCACAACCTGATTTATGATTTTAAAAACTAAACATTTTTTGCATAAAAAAAGGAATACTTTTTCAAAACTTTGACTATTACAAACATATTATTTTTAACTGTTGATAATAAAAAACCTGGTTATACTCATTTTCAGGACCTTTACTAACTTAAAATCACTCGCTTTACGTTGTGAAGTAAAATATTTTTAAAAAATGTAGAATTCAAAAAAAGGAGGTTAACATAATTAAAATATAAATTAAAAAGATGACATTTTATAAAAATCTTTGCTACAAAGTTGTTTCCCTAATGGAAAAGGAATGACTAGCGGAGAGGGCAAGTATCGTCACGTCATAATACGTTGACTTTAGCAAGCTAAACACGTAGTATAGTAACTGTAAGTTCCTTCAGTATGTTGTTCCCTTCCACATACGCGTCACCTTTGTTTGTCGTTTCAATATTTGCCTGACTACCTGAGCAGAACAGAGACAAGAAATAACTTACGAGTAAGTACTGGTAACTTATCAATAAGACGTCTTTTAAAATTAAAATAGCTATTAAAAAAAGTATTGATTAAGATAAGAACCTTGTTTACCGGTAAAGGTTATCCCATCACTTTTCCAGAACGATTTGTGCAGTATTTTAGCGTACATAAGGGCATTTAGTAATTGCAAGGAGTTAAAAAGTATTAAATTTACTACAATAATAATTTCAAAAAGTATGGATCTATTAGTGGAGGTGATTCAGGCACACAAGGTAAGACTGACTGGAACTAAAAACAGCTTTTAATATAAAGGTTTGAAAATATTTAATGAGCCGCCAGAATATTTTAGAATAGATGGAAGCGTCTTTACATTTCGATCAAAGTACTTTGGGTACTTTAGGAGTATACAGGTATATTGTGTTGCATTATAGATAAGTTTAAGTTCATTTTGATTAATTTCATAGTGTTATGTTATATACTAGAACGTAAACTTTAATAACATTGTAAATTTACAGAATAAATACAAATAAAATAAAAACGTCCGGGACGTCGTAATATAACTATGATTTTAGTTTGTAAAAAATGTATAAATTAAATAACATAACAACATGAAAGTTCTGTTATTAAATTCATTGTTTAAAGTTTATTCTTGAGAAGGTTAAGGTACATATTTGTTAAAGAAATCATTTTTACACCGAAAATTTTCATAGTTAACTTGCACATTTATTTGTATCAAAATAAAATATTTTCAGTTAAATATTTAAAATGACTTCAAAACCGTTTGAAATTATTTAGTTATTCACTGTAAAATCCTTATTTTACCCATTTTTTTACTAATGGTGTTAACGTAGAAGCATTTGTCTTACAACGCTTATAATTTTCTTAGCAAATAATGCGACTTAGTTATTATTTTCTCAATGTTTATGTTGACGTTTAATATTCACTGTAATATTGGGACAAACTGCATTTTATTTATGATTTTTTTGAAAAACACAGTATCTGAATAGTTGTTTTTAAAATATAAATTTTATTTTATTGTATTCGTTCAATTTTGTTGATAAAATTGTTTTGTTTATTGTTAATATTAAAACGAGTTATGTATTTTGCAAGAAAAAATAAGTTTACAATCTATTACATGTTAAAAAATTTCATATACCGGTATCGTCATTACAAAATTTGTACAAACTAACGACCAATAAAAAAAAGGATTAAATACTTCATATTTTTTTAGAATGATTCCTTTCCAATTCCTACAGCATTTTTTTTCACAATTTTACATGTCTTTTTTGCACATATTTTTAAAAATATCTAGCAAGATGAAACATGAAAAATCTTTTTTTTTTTGCCAAATGGTGAACTCGTATTTATTTGACCTGATGACCAATCCTTTGGTTTAACTCCTGGGTACGTATTCTGATGGGAAGTTAAAATTTATCTTCAATTTTATCTACAAAGTAAACTTGGGTTTTGTGTATGAAAAATATAATATGTTTACAATTTTTTTTCTAAACATGTTTAATTACCGGTTACCGACGAAGATACTTTGAATTTTCAAACAAATATACACACATTTATAGATAAATATCTATATTAGTTTATACCGTCTCAGTATATACCGATGAAGATACCCGTTCATAATTGCCGCCCAGGTCATGAATAAGTCAGAATTCTGACGATATATGTATTGTGCTCCTTAAAATAATAATAATTATTATGTTAATAAAACTCCGAATTCATCAAATAATTCAGCACTGAAATATCATTTTTTTTTTCGAAAGCTTTAATCACTGTTATTTACAGATTCAAGAGTTGATTTAATAGTTTTCTCCATCGTATTATGCCATAATTTAAAGTCGAGTTATATAAAGTAAAATATGAAATAATCAATTTGAAAGTCAAACTTTAAATATTCCGTGCTAATAATTATAATGAGTTTCATCTTCAAAAATATAAATAATGCTACCTAGGTACAAATATGTGTTTAAATCTTTTGTAAACAAATACTCTTTTAAACCTTCAAGCATTTTTTTCAAGATTCACAAATATTACACAAAGATAATATAAACCAGTGAACAAAATAAGCACTGCGATTGCTCAAACTTTAACTTTTCGACATAAAAAAGATTTGTATTTTTTCTTGTAGAAATATTTCATAACCGTCTTTTTGAAACAAAGAAAAAATTACAGTAAATTTGTTTTTTTTTATTTTCTGTCCTTTGATTCGTCGGTTCAAAATTAATAGATTGTTCAATTAAAAACTTTTACTTGATAATCGAAAGAATTTTTTTCCTTAATATATCCTTGTCGGGACGGTTTTGCATTAGAACACCATCCGAAATGTATTTTTATCATTTTTGTTACATACATATAAGAAGTTTTACGTTTCGCTTGCTAGTCAAGGGACCATGAAATATTCTAGTTTAAAAAAGCCATTTGAAATAAATATTTCCTGTTGACCATATCAAAACTTTAACCTCAGACCTCTTACATAGAAGCCAAACGCACTTACCATCTGCCCACGAGATAGACAATTTACTGAATTGATATAAAAATACCTTGTGAAAATACACTCCGCTAAATGGGGCAATGTTTTTGGTTCTTACTCGATAGTTATCTAGATGAGGAATAAAGAACTTCCGGATGATTAAATGTTCCAAGATCTTGCAAAAAAACAGCCCAGATGAAAACAATACTCAGAATTTAAGAATATACTGCCTGAGAACGAGACGAGCCGACCCCAAAAGCCTACATAGGCGATGAGTTTGGATAGTGCCAAAAAGAAAAAGAAGATATTTTTTTGTGAAAATTACATGCTACAGTGTTTTTCCTCATAACTGTTGTGTCGAACGATGGTGTTTAGTTCTACAGGAGAGAGGTCATCTGTCCAACTGTCATCGATCCATCACACCATAGACACTTTCCATGGGAAATCAATTTTGCTCAGCAGAAAACCATTTCTTGTTTACTCAGCAAGTAAAGGATGTTATTTATGTGCATAGATTATTTACATATTTAACTTTTTTTACAATACGTTTGTATGTATATGGGGGTACTAGTTGCGAAGTCAATTACCTCCCACCAATATTATTTGTAGTGAGAAAATCGCATAAAGCTGTTGTTAAAACTGGAATTTTTAACGCATTTTCTTACATTTTTTTTTCGCAAATTCATAAAAAAAAACGGTTAAAAAAACAGTAAATGTTCTTAAAATACATATATTAAACAAAATAATCCAAAATTTAGATGTAAACTACTTTGAATTAAACTACATTGGTCGAAAAAAATATAAATAGATAAGATTTTGCAACTGACACGTTTTTTATATATTTTTTATTTAATTGTAAAAGTAAAGATGAATGAATATAAAAGTACATAAAAAAATGTGCACCTTATAAATCCAAAAACATCACCAAGCCATTTTTTGTGGCTTGTTGGTGAAGTTTACCTTTATAAATATTTATCCTACTTAAAAATGAATATCTTTACATAAACATTTACTGTCAAAATAAGAAATAAAACAAAAGAAAAAAACAATCAGAAAAACCAATATATCATGAAAAAAAATTAATTATTCTATGGAGTTACTATAACTCAATGCGAGACTTAATGATACTTACATTTTTTCTTAAAACCACATATTTAGAACAACAAAGACACTTTAACATCTTTATAACTAGATATATAACAGCAGCATATAAGCTTAAAAAAAAACAAGCAAACAAAACAAATTAATAAAAACTCTTTAAAGAATGGAAGAAGTGGTATATCAAGGACTAAGGGAGATAAGATCGTTAACATTACATGCTACGCAGACGATGTAACCATGACGGAATCAGAAGATGATTTACAACGCATATTACACAAGTTTCATCCAGGTCTTAGAAATTAAACATGAGCATTTAACATAACAATATTTTTTTGAATATTGCATTACATAAAAAAATAAAAACCCTTTCTTTGTCTTAAAATTTTTAATATTTCATACAACACAAAAATAATATTTTTTTCTTTTTCATAGTCTTTATTTAATAAAATATGCACATTATTATAATAATTATACGTTATAAATGAAAAAAATATTAAAATGTATTTTGTCCAGATAAAATATTAAATAATAGTTTGTCATCGGGTGCTCAGACATTGTTTTTAATTAATAATCAAATTAAAGAGCACAGACATAATACTGAATACGTAGATATTAAATAATTAACATATATTATTTTATTTTTTATACTTTGAAAAACAATATTTAGAAGAAAAAACTCAACAAAACCAGAAAATAATGTTTTAAAGAATTTTTTTAAAAGTAAGAAAATAGTGTAAAATAATACAATTAAAATTTAAGAATAGCCAAATGGCTAGTTAATAAATAAATATATAAACATATTTTAAATACGGGAAAAAAATATAAACACCCATATAAATAGTGTGTGCTCATAAATGTAATCAAAACAAAATAAAAAATAAAACAAAGTAAATCGAAAATTTAAATTCATATCTACAGAAAAAATAAAAATAATAAGAAAATTCAAAGTAAGTTCTACGCGTAATAAATTAATTATACTATGTGAAACAATATAATCCATTTGCCTCTAAGAAATCAATTTCCCTCAAATACAATGAGTCGTGCTGTGGAGAAACTACATATGTGTTGTAAGTAATGTGACAGAAACACTATTCCATCCAAATTACTAAGTCAACAATTAAATTACTCCGCATTGGATACACAATACGCACTTTGATTAGTTGGCACAATAGTTATTTGTCAGCTCTGTACATTTGTCTCCTTCCCAAACACAACCCTTCAATTAAGACATACAATATTATAATCAATCATTCCCGAGTGTAATTATTGTAAAGTTGATTAATATTCAGCAAACGGCAGTCAATATATTTATACTGAATTAATCTTTCCAGAATTTGCAATCTGATTCGAATGTAATTAAGACAGTTATTTTATTTTGGATAGGAACCATTTATTGTACACAAAACATTATTATTGCGTCGTGCCGTAGTTGTTTGACTGAAATTTTTCCGTTTTTTTATCAACAAAAAAAAGTTGGAATTTTGTAGGCATCTATTATATTCATCATCATAATTTTCGTTCCTTTTCCGCACCAAATGGTGCATAGGGTACTGCATTGGTATATCAATTGCAGTGTATCTTAAACATTTTTGTTACATGAAGATAAGATGCTCAGTCTTACGCTTTAGGTACCAGTCCAGGGACTATGAAATATTCTAGACACATTTTTGAATAAATATTTCATGTCAACCTTGACGGGAATCAAACCCGAAACCTCTTGCATGGTAGGCAAACGCGCTGACCACTTTTCCACAAGGTCTCTATTATATTATTCTTCTAAAATGCGAGGCCCATCTGGTGGTGCCATTTTACTAAAATAATCAATAATTTAATTTTTTGTATGGTTTCATGCAGTATCTTCTAGTACTAGTTTTATTTAATTAGGTGATTCCGTATTTTTGCTTTCTCAGTAATTTTACCCCAGTAAGTTTAAACTGGAAGAAAGGGTAGTAGAATAAAAGTTCAAATATAAAAGTTTTTTTTATTATTAATAAAACATTTAATACAAAAATAACATATTTACTCCCAGGAGTTATTATAGAAACTCGTTTGGGACCGTACAAAAAAAAAATTTTTTTTGTGACAATACATAATATCATACAAATTAATACGTCCGAAATAAAAAGAAAACATTATTGTATAAGAAACATAAAACACCATCTTATATAAACTACATTAAAAATTATCAATATGAAAAAGATTTATTATATTTTTTAATTGCGACACCTCTGGATTTTTTATTCAGTTTTTCGTGTCTTAGCTCATCAGGCAGTTTATTATATTCGGAATGTCCAATATTTTCCAAGGACCTACTGCCAAACTTTGTTGAGCGAAACTTAGACACATGAAGATTCCTTGAATAACGCGTATTGTAATTATGAATCGATTTTTTTAGCATGAAACAATCATTGGTTTTCTTTTATTATTATTTGAAATAAAGGTATTAATAGTACTAACGACATGAAATTGGTCATACAGTTATTACTTGACATATATTTGGTTATATTTTTTTTTAATATAAAAAAATAATCAGAATAATTATTGGCCCTTAACAAGACCACAGCTGACTTTGCTGCAGGATCCCCACAAAAAAGTTTGTGCTTCCTTTTGCAAATAATCATTTTAAGTTTGTTCAAAATAAACAATTACCATTATTTCCGCACCCGGTGAGCATAGAGTAGCATCCCAGTGGCGAGCAGTATTTTTTTCTATAGATAATCCAAAGTTCATAATATGAGTATATTAGTAACATAATTGGCAACGGCTGCTTTTTTTCTGTGGTTCTGTGAAAATCAACTCAAACAACAATTTTATGTTAACTACCCAATATATAAAAAAATACGTGGCTTTTTTCTACACTATTTTAATACAATGCTTGTACAAAAGTTTATTAAAAGCACCACAATTACATTCAGTAGATATTAACATTATGATTAAAATGGCAACAATGAGCACTAGCCGATACCTTTTAAAATGAATAATGCTTAAAATGGCCACTGCAAACGCCACATGTACTATGTGATACATTAATTGTCAACGATATCATATCAAAGAAAATAATGCTTCGGAAATAATATTCGATAGACTAGTTTTTTAAAAATAAAAATTTATACAATTTGTTGGTTGACATTTGGTACATTTTTTATTACATAATACATAACTCTACATGAAAACAAAAAATCTCACATAGGCATAACCTGTACGTGGATATATTAGATCTAGAATACGTTACTCTATGGTGTAGATGCATAATAAAAATATATATTCAAGTAAAATAATAAAAACAATTATAATTTAACTTTACGATTGTTTTAAAAAAATACATAAGTAAGAGTAAAGAATCTGAATATAAAAAATATAAAAAATAAAGAAAACATGTCATGTGGAAGAGAAAAAGATTGAATAGGAGGATCTTAAAACTATATTTGTAATATGCAAGCTTGTTTTAGTACTAAAAACCTGACTGGGTTAGAGATGTAAAATATTGTGTGCTTTTTTGTTTGGAGGAATGAGCTGAGGAAATCGGCTAATTTCATCGATCACTGAGAACGGGCTGGGCGCTGGGCGCACTCTATAGATTTTTTATGTATTAAGATAAAAACGGTAGTGGAGATTTTTAATAAATAATAATTATTTCATTTATTTTCTCAAAAACATAGATTCTATAAAACTTTATTATCAAAAGTAAAAAATATATAAGTAAGCAGTGCATAATCGCTTAGTTCGACAATTCGCCCCTGCTGCATTGGTACACTAAACATAGCGTCAATTGATTATATGTTTCACGAAGGTAAGATGATCAGCGTTAGGCATCAGATGCCAGACCGGGAACATGGAATATTCCAGTGTAGAAACACTTATTTAATCAATATTTCGAACCCAAGCCTCAAGAATAGTAGACGAACGCATAAAGCACTGCACAACGAAGCGGACTTATCTACAGTATATTATTTTAATCAGGATTTTTACCAGCAAGTCACCATCGAGTCGAAAGCACTTGTTCTATCGATTCTGCTTCTATTTCACACTCAGAACTGTATTTTTGATCCTCTAGACACGGAGAAAAAATTAAGGTGTAAACGAAGCAATTTGTATTTAAAGAATACAAAAAAGATCAGAATAGTTGTTTTTTGGGTATCAGTTGCCTCCATTTTCCCGATTCAAATTATTTGTTTCCCATTTTTCCTTTTAACTCCGCTTTGTGCTGGAGGGAACGGTGGGTAAATAGTGAACCGAGCGAGTTGAAAACTGTAGAAGAAATTAATGTAGTCATGCAAAAAGCAGCCAGTCTACTATTTAAAAAAGAGAAATATTGGTTTTATCGGTTGCAGTAAAGTTAATGTTATGTTTTGCCTAAAAATCACCGGGCTTTCATACAAAAAACTGCAATAATCGCTTTCTGAAAAAATTGTTGATCACAAAAATGGGATTTCTTAATTTGCAGAAAACACCCACAGCATTGGAAAAATCTTACGGTGTAGATGCTGATGAGAAGATTAATGCCTTCAGAAATCTAGTTCTCTTAAATAAATTAAAGCAGACGAATACATTTCTTGATTAAACGCCGCATTGTTTTCGATATAAAATTCCTCTATAAAATATTAATCAATAAAGAAGATACTAATTCAATATAATACAAAGACATGCGAGTTTGAGGACACTCAGTCATCGAGACATATTTAAACTGACTTTATTTTTAAGTAATACTACATGCCACACACCTATAGCCCGCATGCACTGGGAATATAATATATACTGCCGAAACAACAAAATTATCATTTTTTTATGATAGAAATAAACCTTATTTGGTAAACATGTAAAACTTGTTTTTCATTGTATTACAAGAAATTTAAAAAAAACAAAAACAAAAGAAATTTGATCTATTTAGAGAAATTCTATAATTAAATATATATGCATGTGAAATTTTATAGACAAATACCTTCAAATTGTAAGTTTTCTCAACTGTATCTTTGTTGAATTTCCTGATTAAATAAAATAAATAAGTATATTATGAATTCATTTACCAAATATTAATGTCACCACGTACATGCAAAGTTTTAAAGAGTATCATTCAATATGAGATCTGGCTGTTTTCTGCTAAATGCACATTTAAGGTTATTTAGTCAGCCAGACATAAAAAAATCACCCACATTCTTTTATTTATTATCGGACATTATCCATGTATACAATTTATTGGTTTTAAATGTTACAATAAAAGAATAGTTAAAAACATTTAAAAAAAGAAAAGAAGCACTGACAAACATAAAGGACACCGAGACAAGATATGAACTATTTATTTAGTGCTTGTTTAAGTTGATGTAAACTTAAAACTAAAAAAGTCCAGATCTTGTCTTGAGTTAACAATACGACAAAGACATTAGAGAATTGAGGCCATTGTTTGTTCTATGCTGATCGGTGAACGTAATTTAAATATTTAAAAATATATTCTTACAAATTAATAAAATGATTATTTACAATTAAGTATTGATTGATTTGGTGTTTATTTTGTAGAACTCCATATTTAAACTTATAATTAGAAATCAAACACTGATTTGAGTCTACTGAACACTTTATTTTATTTTTACAAATATAAACATATAAAAATAAAAACTTCGTGACAATTGTTTCGCCTTATTAGGGCATTTTCAAACGAATGAAACGACATTCGTTTGAAAATACCCTAATAAGGCGAAACAATTGTCACGAAGTTTTTATTTTTATATGTTTATATTTGTAAAAATAAAATAAAGTGTTCAGTAGACTCAAATCAGTGTTTGATTTCTAATTATAAGTTACAATTAAGTACCCTAACATAAATATAAAATAATATGTTCAGTACATAAAGACACAACATAAATTAAAGTTTTACTAGGGCTAGCAAAATGCACATTTTAGGTTGTGTGGTCAGCCAGACTTTAAACGTTTTTAAAACTGGTCAAATACATAATTTCACATTTTTCGAATTATTTATTTTTAATTCACAAACAGTAAAACATATCACAAAATATGTACAATTCATAAAATAAAATAAAAATAACAATAAACATATTTCACCAATATTTAATATTAATATACGTGAACCCCAATAATCACATAAAAAAAAGTTGAATAGACGATAATTTAATTAATAATAATTATTCTTCTTTTTGAGGTGCCTTGTCAGGTCCCTCTGACGTTGGCGATCACTACAGCGAAAGCATCTCGGTCCTGCGCTACTCTGCAGCCAGGACAACTGCTTATTGGATGTATTCGCCATAGTGATTCCTGGGAAAAGATGACTAGAGTGGTTTCCCGATGCCTTCTCTGGTGAATTTTTCTGTCGGGGCTACCTTCCCTTAGCTGGTTGACTCTGGTTTGGAGGCGCCAGAAACTTGCCTTTAATCCCTTCGTTATCTGCTGTGATCACACCGTTATGAGTGTGATCCAATTGCCCAAGGTTCGCGACGTGGACGCTAACGAGTTGGACTAGTCAGTAGTGCTGCCGGTGGAATGCAACTAGGCGTTCGCAGCATTTTATAGAATCACACCCTCCAGCAAGATATGATGTAATTAATGGAATAAATTCAAATTAAGATAAATATTACCAAATAATAATTTGAAATAGACGTTTATAATACAATGTCATAAAATTTAACAATATTAAAAAAAAAAACAAAAAAGACAAAGTTACAATAAATTATATTAAAATAATGTGCGTTTTGAACAATTCAAAACTTATTCAATTTTTTAGTCAAGGAATTTTTATATTTATGTGGACTATTACTAAATACATCAATATCAAAATCAACATTAAAAAAAAAACAAACTAATTCATTATTTATCATTTGTCTGAGTAAAAAATATTCCAACTGTTGGGTAGATTTGATTATTCACTCTTTTCACAAAGGTTTTATTATCCCAGTTTCACTTTTCTATGGCTAGCCGCTTTCTGCAAAACCAAGTTCAAATAAGAATGTTTTCCAGTTTATTTTTCCGCCGACGCAAAGCCCGAGAAAGGTAATTTTCTTCCATTTTTGTTATAACCAAAATGCTTGAGTTCTTGGCTAAGTAAATATTTACAAAAAATTCAAATCTTGGGGTAGGGGTTGCAAAATATACAAAAGTTAATTTTTGTTTTAATATATTTCTTTTTACAAACGTTTTAATATAAGAGACTGTCCATTATTATAAAAAAAAGTGAAATACAGACTTGAGATGATCCGATAATATTTTATTTTTGTACAAAATTCATATTTGAAACACACATTTTATGATTACCCACTTGAAATATGAAAACGTTTTTATAAACTTATTATTTATTTAATAATGACCGGTTTCTGAGCTTCTAAGCATTCCTTTGTCAAAGTTTAATTTACAAATGATATGATTATTTTTTTACAATTGTAACAAAGTCTGCATCAATCTAAATTAGGTTATAAATTATTATCAAAAATATGGACATGTTATAAACAAATAAAATAAATTAATGAAAATGGAATTACTAAAATTTTAAAAAGCGTAATGCTCTAAAATGAGTTTTGTATACAACGAGTAATTTAAATCGTTCAAGTAGACTGCAATAGTAAATAAAATAATATTATTTGTTTGTTATTATACCTATTCGTACATGTTATATATTTATTTTAATGTATTTTAATGTATTGAATGTTTTTTTTTCACCACAACAGGCCAGAAGGCCCAATTACAGTGGTGAATTACATCACAGAATACCCAGGCTTGAGAAAAATCACATTTTATTTTTGTGTTCTTACCGGGAATCGAACCCGGAACCTTCCGTGTGTGAGTCAAGCGTCTTGACCACTACACCACGGAGGCCATATATTAGGTTTTTATGTAGGTACACGTTTATGCATGGTTTATATGAACCAGTGACGTGGTTCAAAGCAGTGCATTTTTATTTAAATATTTTAAATTATTTTTTCCATACATTTTCAAAAAAACATTGCAGTACTATTTCATGCTCTAATTTTTGCCGCACGCAAGAAAACATTTTTTGTATTCAATTGGTTCCTTGTTCCATGGTTATTAAATAAAAACTTATATTGAGTTATGTTATAAATTTAAAATACTTGTCAAACTTCCACAAATTCATTTGACCAATTAGCGCTTTCAACCTCCAATGGGTATCTTCAGACTGGTGAATATTATACAGTGTAAGGATTATCAAAAAAAGTCAGTAGAGATACAATACATAATACTTCAATGAAACAAAATGGGGCAAAGTTATTGAAAACTTGTTTTGAAGGTGTAATGTAAGGGCGGATTCTATTGTATGAAAACATTTATTGTTTTATTGCATTGCACGGGGTCAAACAAAATAGACTAGTAAGGGTGGTTTTTGAAATTTTATCTGCTGATTTATTAAAATTCTATCGCCAATATTTTATATTCTACGTATTTATAATATTTTTTTATAGTTTGATAATTTTGAATTTTTGTTTTTTTTTTAGTATGCAACAAAAAAGAAAAGGAAAATAAGAATTTTCAATGACTAACGCGTTTTATAAACAAATAATAAATAAATTTAAAAAAAAGTACAAGAAATATAAAAACCTCAAAATAATATAAAACCAACATAAAACAAAATAGATCATATTTTTTTATGCTTTACAGAAAAAACCAAGTATTTGAGTTCTTATGATTTTCACAAATATTTCAATTTTGGGTCGTTTTCAACGAGTTGTTAAAAACTCATTATTTGAGCAAAAGAAATATTTTGGACCAGAAGGTGATTGGAACCTAGTACCTATGATCCATGATTCCACAACACTAGCCACGCGACCGTTACCCGATTCTTTTTTTAATGCTTACGATTTTTCGTTTACATTTAAGTACATTTTCTTATCACATATCCATTTATTTATTAAAACAAAAAAAAGCCACCAAGGCATGACATTTTCGTAGGTATACAAAATGTAGAAAACATTAGAAAAACTAAGGTGTAAATGCATTTATATATTACTTTAAAATAAAATGAATTTATCAAAGACTAGGCATTAACTGGGCTTATGACCTCCCTTTAATTGGATTATGTGGCCATTTTACACACTGTGTAACATTATATTCACTAGTCGGAAATGGCCCATTAGAGGGTGAAAGCGTTAATTGGTCAAACAAATAAGTGAAAGTGTACCAGTATTTTGAAATTAATAACACTAGACAACAACAACACTATCATATTGAAAAAGCAAAGACAAACACAGGACAGTCAAAAATACTACATAATGGACTTAAACACTACAACGACCTCCCTACTACTTGAAAACTTTTAATGGAGACAAATTTAAAATCAATCTGAAAAATCACATGATGACTGAACTAACTAGACTAGACGAGACATAAAATGACTAGACAATATTAAATTTCTAATGGAACCCTAACGGGTTTTTTAAAATTTTAAATAAATAAAAATAAAAAAAAAAAAAAACTTATTTGTAAATTTCAGTTATTACATCATTTCACTGTGTAACATTTACCATTTTGCCTATGTTTAAACGTTTTTTTTCCCTCATCTCTTCCGTTTGTTGACTTTTGTGAAGTTAATTACTTACTTATGATATTATTATAGACAAAGAACTAAAACTGGAAAAAAATTGTTATTAACATAGACATAATACAATAATATCAGAACAATACCACTTACAACATTTCAAAACAAGACAAAGACAATCGAGACTAATAAATCAGGGACTGAAATTATACAATTAACAACCAGACAAAACTAAACAAAAGACTCAAATCAAACATTAGGCGTTAAAAATATAATTATCAACAACAGAATATAAATAAAAAAATGAAACATTATTTGTGTAAAATGAGTGTAATAATACTTAAGGGTTAGTAAATAAACTTAAAATATTTATTTTTTAAAAAGAACTGAAATCTTTATTATGTGGATGAGATTCATCGAGTTGAACCATTTTAACTATAAGGCAACGTCTGATAACTATTTTTCGATTCTTACATTTCTTCTTGTACCAGTTAGTTAAATCAACAATGTTTTGTGTATGTCCAAATGTTTGTATACCGGCTGAATTTCCTTCCTAAGGAGATATTTAAATCTAAATTTGTTGCTTAGACTTCCATATTTCCTTCTCAAAAATATTTTCCAAGTTACTCCTTAGGGAGGAAATCTACCCTGTCCACAAATATTTGAACAAACTTAAAACATTGTTTATATTTAATTTATATTTCATAATTTTATTTTATTTTTGCACCACAAGAAACCCAACTACAGTGGTGAATTACATCACAGAACACCCAGGATTGAGAAAAATCTCATTTTATTTTTGTGTTCTCACCGGGAATCGAACCCGGAACCTTCCGTGTGTGAGTCAAGCGTCTTGACCACTACACCACGGATGCCATTGTTGATCACCTTACCTTCATGTCACATTAACGATCAAAATACTCTACGATTTATGTACCAATCCAGTGCCCAATGCGCCATTAGGTGCGGGAAGGGAATAACGAATAAAATGAATTCATTTTCTATGCAATTACTAGACGAAATACATGAACAATCGGAAATATTTCGCAGGGGTTGTAATCCGTAAATGTTCCGCCGTTAGGGGGTAGTAAACAAGTGCAACCCCGTCGTATGACGTGTGTGGTAGCGACAACCTAATTACACCTTCGACATCCTTTTACTTTCCACAATCACCTCCCTGGCGTATAGGGTTTCGCCATGTCTACGGCAGGGGATAAAAATCATGTGTATTATTTTGTATCCAAAAATATTTCAAAATTTTTATTTAAAACCCTACCGTATCTTCGTTTTCCTTGGTCCTCTCCTTTTCGTCTTCCAAACTCGAACGTCTTATGCATTATTCACATCATCATATACAAGTGACCAGAGTTGATTGCGCAGGAAAGAATCTGGACATGGCCACGATAAGCAAAATTTCGCAATAAACGGGGAATTTTTCACGGATTCTGGTACTTTTTAGCTGATTCCATATCTGCATTGGTTGAATTGCCAATCATTTTAAGGCAATGCAAGTTTGATTGTTTATTAAATCAACCAAACCAACCTTAGCAATTTCTTCTCCTTCATTTCGAGATTTTCGATGGTCCCAAAGATTTTCAATTTTGTCATTGTTGCACAATTCATTGCACTGTCGACTTGAGCAATTTGAAACCTATAACTGAAAAGTCACCTGTATTTTTTATCATTGAAATTATTATTAGTTTATTTTTTAAAGTTGTTACACAGCAATATCACTTTATAACAAATCCACACTCAACGGGGTCTTTTTCATCTACCTTCTCGTCCTTACGATTTCCTAGCGCACTCCACCTAACAATAATTACGCGTGTGAGCGCCGTAAAAAACATTCAATCTTCAGTACAAAACTGCGACAACCAAGCTGTACCAACGTCTACTCAGACCGCCATCTCCATACGAGCTGTGCCAGCGTCGTGAGATTGCCAGCTTCTTCACTAGGTTCCATCATCACGTTATGCCTTACCATAAGGAGATTAGTAGAGTTGCACTACCTTCCTACCCTAACAATAAAGTCCATTCTCTAAACTTTAAGCATCTTAATCAATACTAGGTATTTTATCGTACCTTGCCCACTCCTCAACAGCACCTGTGTAATAATTAAGTTACAAAAATCCATGTTCGTATTGATGAGTACTTTATATAAAAATTTATTCATCAATTAATACTACTTTTATCCTTTTAAGAAAAATTACTTGACTCCGACGCTCTCCATTTAAAACTATTTTTAAAAAAACATATTCATGCATCTAACACCGCTAATTTCATTATTATTAATTTATTTTAATGTAAATAATACACGTTATGAAAATAAAATAAAATAATGAATTCGTATTTTAATTTATTTTTACTATATTTCCTGAATTCGCATAAACTCGTATTGTATCATTATAACATTTTACAAAGTTAAGATCCCCTGTTGAGGGAGAAAATACGAAAAATATCCAACGGTAATAGCTGGCTTCCCTTGTTAACGGATAGGAAAAAGATTAGCAGATTATTGTACAAGACATGGGGTGAAAATTCTCCCTCACACGTACATGCATATAAACATGATAAGAAAAAAATGTCATTCCTTGAGAATTTTTATTTGAATTTATGTTTTTACTATCCTTGGTACACGATGCTATTGAAAAGGCTTATAAAGGAAACATAATAATTTTAAATACGCAAATAAAAAAAAATATTTTAACTCTTGTGTGGCTGAGATGTCACACTAGGCGACAAACGATACAAGTCTTGATTTATCTCTCTTTTTTTTTTAATGTTGAAATTGTGTTTTTTGTCATCTTCAAATGGACATTTTCACTACGGATTTGGAAAGTCAAATTTGTATAGCTATGCTGGATTTGAATATAAACAATATTGAACCTTGCTACCCGAAGAATGATGTCCGCAAATACAGCAAAATATTTGTATTAGAGAGAGCATGAAGATAGAACACATAACAAGGAAGACTGAGACGCTGTTTTCTGTAGCCGGTGTTGTGTGATACTGTGTGTGAAGAAACTCAGTCAAAATTCAATCAGTTGCTACAGTGATGGGGGACGCACGCGTGAATTATGAGCGGCGAATTTATGTTTTTTTTGTTGCTATAAAAGGGATAAATTAAACGTTTATTTTTATTAATCCTGGAAGAATAATTTTCAACTGTATGTGTCCATGTTTTTTTTCCTAAATGTCGGAGCTTTAGAATATTTGGTCTTTTGTTTGAGGTAACATGATGTTACATCACAGCGCGCAAAGGGATTATTTAACTGGGAATCGAACCCAGAACCTTCAAAAACAATATTATTAATTTACAAATTAAGAAACTCTATAAAAATAATATTACTAGTTATAGAATTATCGATAAAAATTTATAATTTAGTATTTGAAATACTTTGAACCTGTTAAAAAAAACTAAGGACACAATTTTAAAAAACACTAAACGATAAAATGAAACAAATTGAATGTATTATTATTTTAAACTAATACTTAGGTAAATAGTATATATATTTATGTATAAAAATGTATAGTGATGTAAAAAACACATATTCAAATTACATCTAATTAATATTGTTTAGACCAACTCTCAAGTAAATATATAAACCTACCCGTCCTTTTTATATCCTAGCAAATTTCAGGCAACAATAAATCTGTCTGTGAGTGCCGGAAAAAACGTTATAATGTTAGCAGTACTAATCTAAACACAATCAAGTGAAGTGCTTAAAATTTTTCAACAAGCGAGCGGTGCTTGCGTCCATTTAGACCATGCCAGCTCCATTCAAGATGTGTCAACTTCAGCAGCCAGGTTCCAGCACACGACTCGCCTTATCATCAGCAGGTCAGTGGAGCGCACCCTTCCTTCCTCAAAAATACAGTCCACTTTCTGAATGTTCTCCTTTTTCTCTTCACACCTCATCCAATCCTTAACAAATATTGTGTGTTCATTGTGTATTTTTGTATTATTTAATTTAGTACTCAATATTATTTGGCATATTATTTATTACTCCTATTTCTTACTACAATGTAGAGTGAGTTTATAGAACCCATATCTCAATTATCATTTCAATTATGTTTTTATATATATATTATTTTTCTATTGATTTAAATGATACCATTATTTTGTAACTACTATATTATTTTACTATTGTACTTTTATTTTGTTGATTTCAATGATACTACAATATTTGAGTTTGTCCAAATGCTTGTAGACAAAAGACTGGATTTCACCCCCTCGGGAGTCATGAAGATTAACAAATTACGACAGGGGTGGAGAATACCTTAGAAAAGGGAATATGTAACATAGGCAAAATGGTGAATGTTACACAGTGTGTAATGTGGCACTTAAACCAGCCAATGACAGGTCATAAGCCCTGTAAATGCCTAGACTTCCATATTACTTTTTTTACTTTTTTTAATCCCTATTGTAATTTGTTAATTTCAATGATACTGTTATTTTGTATATTTGAGTATGTATGCATCTAAATTTATAAAATTAATCATTTACATTTTAATATTTATGTCAGATTATCTTTTATGAATTGTATTCTATGGAACTTTATTATTTATAACTTATACTTTTTTTTCTGGATTGTTATTATATTTATTTTATTTTATTTTATTTGACACTTTATATACATATACAATAAATATACATATAAGGGCGGGCATATTGCCTTAGGGCAATTTCTTCCTATCTACCCAAACCGTTCAGTTTGAGAAAATTATAAATACATGGACATATTGAATCTTACAATTATATACAAAAATTAAAAGCAAAGATTAACAAAAATAAATATATGTATAAAAAAAAATAACACTTTACTATGAAGAGAGGAGAGGGGATGGGAAGGAAAAAAGAAGGATAAAGGAACAATTTAAATATTTAGATAGTGACATTTCAATCTTGACTTAAATGTAAATAAAGAAGGGGCGTCTCTAACATTAGTGGGTAGATTATTCCACAATCGAGTGGCTACTACTGTGAAAGAGGAGGCAAAAAAATTAGAGCGATGACAGGGTATTAAAAGGGTTCTCTCGTTACTAGAACGAAGAGATAGTCCGTGTTGTGAAAGAGGTTGGATGAGCTTTCTCAGATAAACAGGCGAAGTGGGATTATTTAAAATATTGTGAAGAAGTGATAGAATGTGAATGTTTCTTCTATGCCTGATACTGTATCTCATGTCATTATAATTCAATCTAATTATTTTTACTATGTATTTTTTTATTGTTAATTATTATGGCTTGACACGAGCACAGCCTAAAAAGCCTTAATAAGTTCATAAATATTTAAACTAGTGTAATTTTGAATAAATAAATGAATAAAAGAAAACATGTATGAAAGGCTAAGCATTATCGAAAAAAATCAAGAAAGGAGCTCTACGTTGATTTGGATATGTGCGGCTAAAGGACAACAAAAAGACGACTAACAATATTAATGATGAGAATGTTGATGAATGCAGACATCAAAAAAGGCCGAGACTAGCATGACCAAATTAAACAAATACTTTAAGTTGTACATTTCAAAAGTTTTAATAATCGGCAAGCACGCAAAAGAAAATGTATGAATGTAGAATAAGCGAGGTCTGTTGCAATGACAGAGTAATTTGGCGTTTTATCCTCTCTACCCACACCTACAGAGAATCAGCGTGACGGTTTTATTTTGAATATATTTTTTGTAAAATTTTTTATATTGTTTTTTTTTAATAATACATAAAATAATATATAAAATTCGTATTTATTTAATTCTTCACAATCTATTATACAAAATTTAATTAGAGGAAGACATTTTACAATTTTATTTTGGTGTGATATTTTTTTTTTACATAATGAATTGTTTTTGAAATTTTTACGTAAATTTACAGAAAATAATTTAATTAAAATACAAACACATTGTAACAAGTATCAACTTTGTGTAGGTAGCTTAGCTTAGATTATTAGAATTATAGGGTGACTATAGTTTCATGGTTGATTCCATTTCTGTCCATTAACATAATTTTTATTTTCTGTTTTAATTTTAAATATCTTGATATGTCGCGGACATATAAATAAAGGTATAATAAAATATAATCACAGATTGTACCAAAATTTACAGAAAAAATGTTCGTTATTATATTTTTTTTTAATTTTCGGCCTCGTGGTGTAGTGGTCAGCGCGTTAGCCTACCATGAAACAGGTCTTGGGTTCGATTCCTAACATGGTCGATATGAAATATTGATTAAAAAGCGTGTTTTTAAACTAGAATATTTTATAGTCCCTGGACAGGTACCTGAAGCGTAAGACTGATCATCTTACCTTCATGTTACAAAAATACTCACGATACGCTGCAATTGGTGTACCAATGCAGTGCCCTATGCACTATTAAGGAAATGATGACGAAAAAATTTAAGCGCTTTCACACTTTAACAGGTCTCACGCAGACATGTTATCGACTAAGCATAATCGAGTTGCGCAGTTTCAACCCACGCTGTTCAAACAGGTTTCCTGAAAGAAATCTGACCATCCTAACAATGTGATTATATGTATAAATATATCTTCTGATTCATCAAATCACGTTAAAGTACATTTAGTAATGTCACTGTTTGTACAATAAACGGAGTTTTCGACTAGCTAGAAATTTTCCGTTTTTAGGCAGGACGTTTTTATTTCCTGTGATTTTTCATAACATGAAACTAAATGTCATTTTTCGTTTATTTTTGTTAATCTTTTTAAGCCCATGGCTGATTTTATGGAAAAAAATAAAATATGAAACTTAAAAAAATTGTCATTCCTTATTACTATTTTTAATGAGTATAAATAATTAGACCATATTTAAAAAAATAACTTGATTAGGAAGATGGGGTTATATCATATTCAAAACATTTTTACTCTTTAACCAACCTTGAAATAAAAATAGGACTTTGACAAAACACATCAGAATCGCTATATATATTTTGTTTTAAGATGTCAAAACTAATAAAAATCTTCGATTTTATAATATATATTTTCGTCTTTAATAAATTTTAATTTTTACGACAGTAGGCAAATTAAAATAATAAAATAAAATCATTTCATTACGTTAGTATATTTTTTTGTTAGGGTCAATTGGAAAACCATAGTTAAGGAGAACATTTACTTTTGTTTTTTTATATTTTGATAAAATATCTATTTTTGTTCTAGTGGAGTAATACGAAGTTGATCTGCCGTACACGAAACTTGCTTTTTTGACAATGTTTTTTTTATATTTTTAATTTTGAAAAAAAAACACGTTGCGGTTATATAAACATTTTAAATGTATTATGGTTAATTTTTTTGTAGAAAACTATAATTGGCCTTATTATTTTCGTTTATTTGTTTAAAAAAAAGCTATATTTTTTCACTAGAAAAAAAGTAAACGAAAAAAAAACCAAGAATTATTTCAGTTGTATTTCGTATCCAAATCTTATCTGCATAAATCTTTCCCACCAAACGTTCAGAATGCCGTATGTAAACTTGTTTCAAATTCAATCAACAAAAGCATATTTCACCCGTCAAATTAAAAGGGCTGTAATATACGCGGATAATTTCACGAGAAACAAAGTGACAGCCATTATGGATCATGGGCGGTGCTCGGGAGAGGCGGGCATTAAAACTTAAATTCCCGCCAGATAAAACAGAAATCCTTTAGAGATAAAACAGGAATCTGTAATCATCCCACCGAATTGATATCATCTGTCACGCGCGTATTGGTGGCGATTTGTTAAGTTAAGGACGATAGCGGGCCAGAAATGAAGGGCTCTACGTTATTAATAATTACATTGAATATATTCAGGGTTTTTGTTAAAAGGTTTCTCGTAGGTAGGTGTATCAACAATACTTCAAGCCACGCAACATCCGTCCGGCTTCAGTGATTGTCTTAAAATATTTTTTTTAGACTTAGTTTGCGTTCGACAATAAATAATTATTCATTCGGTTTACTCCATACAAATTTATATGAAAATCTAGTACGACAAAATTAATGAAAATGTCAAAGTAAATGGCGGAACCAAAACGCAAATTTTATTTTTATTGGCTTAATAATTTTATTGTTAACTTATTATTAGAAATCAAACACTGATTTGAGTCTACTGAACACTTTATTTTATTTTTACAAATATATACATATAAAAATAAAAACTTCGTAACAATTGTTTCGCCTTATTAGGGCATTTTCAAACTAATGTGAAGATTATTTGGATTGAATGTCCTTATATAGTGTATAGTGTCCAGTATATAATTCAAGGTAATTAAGTAGAAAATAAAAATAATCTTATGAACTATAGCATGTACATTAATTATAATTGAGGGAAAAACCAATGGTTAAGGGTGAGGCTAAGTGTTCAATAGGTAATGGGGAATTTAGGTATTTATATTTGAATTTCGGGTAAAATATAACAAAGTTAGTATTTATTGACATACAAGTATGTATTGTGAGATAATTAATGAAGCTTCATTAAATCAGTGTTTGATTTCTAATTAGAAGTTTAAATATGGAGTTCTACAAAATAAACACCAAATCAATCAATTTTATTGTACGTCAGTATGAAAGATTTTTTTTCAATTGAGCCTACAGTTAAGCCATTTAAGTATTATATATTTCCTTTTTTTTATTTTTATTTTACTTATTTTTTCCAGCGCACAATTTTTTAAATATTTAAACACTGAACAATATGTTAGTTGTGACGCTCAGAGAATAGGTACATTATTTGAAAAAAAAATTGAACGTCGTGGGTTTGATTCCCGCCAGTTGCAAGAAAATAATCCAAAAAAGAGTTTTTTATCAATGGATCTGGGTATTGTGGTGTATTTCTTATTACTTCCTTCCATACCCTCTCTATCCTGTCTGCTGACAAGCCTCTAAATAGAGGCTTAGCGGGTTAATCTCTTAAAAAATAATAAAAAAGTATAAGAGTTCAATTTGCATGTTTTTCCATGGTTATGTCTACTGTAATCTGTCATTCCAGCCGTGCTTATACATTTAAACTAAGCTTAAGATTAACTATGAAACATGTTCGGGTAGGGAAATGATGATGGATTGGCATCTGCTGGAAAGACTGACCATATTGTCTTCTTAAAAAAATTGACCGAGATTTGCTTAATTAGAGTACCAAAACAGTGGTCAACGCATCATAAATTGCGGATAAAAGAATAGTTTTTATTTATAAATTAAGCATTTTATTTGAAACACTTTGTTTCTGATGCCAAAATTGGCTGAAAGAAGTAAGGTTCTCTCTCCACATTGGTAGTTGGACTGAGCGGTTGACAATTTTTTGGAAGCGAAACATTACATAGAAGTACTACAGTCAGGCATTATAGGTAGACATTTGTGATGTGTCGTGGTAAAAAAATGTGCTGACCTTTTCACTCTGGTTTTTTCAGAATAGTTAATATATCTACGTTACAACTTTTGTTTAAATTCAGAAATGTTATCACTAATGTACCAATACAAAGACCGTGCGGTGAAATTGTCCATAAGGGAAGCAGTCAGTGGGTATTAAGTACAAAGACAAAATGGCTATGTATTACCTTAGTAATTTAAAATGAAGAACTTCAGCCCTATGGGAAGTTGGACATAATTTATGTTTTCTTGCGCGCGGTAAAAATTGGAGCATTAAATTGTGGGGCCAAGTTTCCTGAAAATGTACGAAAAAAATGATAAAAAACATTTAGATAAAAATGAACTACTTTGAAAAATGTCAGTAGCTCATATGAATCAACCAATGATAAGAAAGTCATCGAAGATTTTCAGTTTGCTTTCCGTCAATGGACCAATGGACAGAACTTATCGAGAATTAAACTAGCGGTTTTATATCGTAACTTTAGAAGGCATAAAATACTTTAATTTAAGTATTAAGTTTTAAAACATTATACATGCAAAATTAATGTAGATTAGTTTTGTCGAATTGGCTTCCAAAGATCTAAATTTGCGCAAGCGTGGACCAATGAATACTAAGCGTCCGCCTCAAAGAAATCAACGTTCTTATGAAATTCAAGAATTAGATGGAGCGTGGTGATTGTTACCTTCGCGCGTAAGGCGAGGGGAATGGTTGCGCATGGTGTTTGTTGTAATTTTCTATTGTCGAATATAGAACCAGTCACAGATTTTTAAAACTTTATTTTTCATTGTCATTATAATACTTGTTAGGTAGCTGATTTTTTTAGATAAAAAATGGTACCGATCGTGGAGTCAAATTTTAAGAAAAGTTAGTAATATTATTCTCCATATAATTTTTGACTCTTTTCTCATGCATTTCGTATTCCTGATTGTACTTTTGATTTTACTCTTTCATTTTATTAAATAAAAATCTTCCTTTGTAAGTGAAATTATGTTCTTCTGTTATTGTTTTTTCTTCTTATTTTGAAATTAAGATATTACTAATTGTTATGAGGCAAAGTAAGTAAGAATAGTCCGGAAATTGCATACGCACATCAAACAGAAGGAAACTTAACTACTCATAAATGAGTAGGTTTAAGTTTTGAACCATTAGTTTCTTTGTAGACGTCGCTCGGTACGCAACTCTTGATTTAAATTCACTATGCCGTTTTGTGTCCTTTTAAAGTGTGAAAATACTGCTAGAATCTTGAAGAAACAAGATAGTATCACATTTCATGTGTAATTAGCAAGTTAATGTGTAAGTTGCAAATGCATTACATAAAAATTTAATTATTTTTCCATTTGTCAGATTGTCGAAGAATGAAAATGGATATTTCGTTAGTGTTGCCAGGGTAGTATTTTTTTTTACCCTACTTTATGAGAGAACTAATGAAAATTGGACCTTGGATTAAACGATTCTGTGGTGGACATTTAACTGACATTATCTTCAAAACGTCAAATATTATTTAACATGATATAAAAATATCCGTTTTATGTAAAATAAAAATGTTTAAAGCATATTAATTTAATTACTCTTATTAAATGACCTTTTACTTATCTACTCTGTTGTGTCAATCAATATTTCTGCGTGCACAATAAAATTTTAGATAAATAAACAGATTGCTTTTTTTTACCTTACATTTGTGTTATGATTTTTTTTTCCATCGTGCAACATAATGCGGCGACATCACGAGCGTAGCGAAAGTGGGGTAAAGAAGGGGAATTATTTGACTCATTCCGATGTATTCAAATATGATTCGACGTTCCTTCTGGACTATTTTTATTTCTATGTTATTATATCTCATTTAAATTTTATGACCTAGAAACACATATTTATATCAACAATATATATTCATGTTAAATTATATGACGTAGAAACACATATTTATACCAACAATATCTTTATGCGGTGACATCACGCGCGTAGCGAAAGTGGGGTAAAGAAGGGGGATTATTTGACACATTCCGATGTATTCAAATATGATTCTACGTTCCTTCTGGACTATTTTTATTTCTATGTTTTTAGATCTCACTTAAATTTTATGACGTAGAAACACACATTTATATAAAAAATATCTTTATGTTTTATTTATATGAATTTAAATCGAGTTGTGGTCCGTCGGCTAGTGTTGCGGACTCATTGGTCAGAGGTTCGAGGTTCGAGGTTTGAAACCCACTCTACCTCAACTTGATTTCCATTTTCTAATAGTGAGTTATTTACAACTCAGGCTACCAACATTAAAATATTTGTGTAAGTTATAAGAACGTTAATATTTCTTATTATAAAAAAAAAACTAATAAATTCCGAATGACCTTTTCTTTCACCGCAATCTTCGTTCCCAGAACGGTAGGTTCGCCATACACAGCGGGTACAAATGTCCGCACATTAATAAAAATAATGACCTCCCCTTATTTTAATGGAAACAATTTGCGAGGGGTGACACATGTGAGTTTAAGCATACATCTCTGTCTCCCTCGCACAAGTACGCATTATAACATATACCGTGAGACGAAAATAATTACATAATTTGCGAGGAGGTGTAACACACGTTCGTTTATCTTTTTCTGTCGTTCCTTTAATGTTAGAAAGAGCTGCGCATTTCAAAGTAAATGTCTTGCGTAAACGTAAACGTAAACGTCTTGCCTAGTATGTGAAATAATTCAGTTAGATGAATCTCTTCACAACAAAAAAAAAATCAGCTCATTAACTAAACTAAAATCAACAAATGGAAGAATTGGAGTAATATGGAAGTCAAACATAGGCGAAATGGTGAATGTTACATAGTGTATAAAGTGGCCACTTAAACCAGCCAAAGACAGGTCATAAGCCCTGTAAATGCCTAGACTTCCATATTCTTTTATTTAAGGTATTCCCCATCCCTGTTGTTATTTGTTAGTCTTGAAAATATTTTTGAGTTGTCCTAATGTAAACAAGGCTGGATTTCACTTCCTAGAGATTTATTAAGGTTGAAGTTTATTAAAACAAAGAGGTGAAACATTTACAGAGCCAGGGATTTGTATTTGGCTGGTTTAAATAACCACTTTATACACTGTATAACATTTGACTTTCTACCTATTTAGGCATTGCCTTGAACATGAAATAATTAATTTAGATGAATGTCACCTATATATGCTTCCCACGTGATGTTTAGGAAAAATCTTAAAACCCACTTGTTTTCTAAATCATTTAAATAATGCCGTGTCAATAATCCGTAGCATGTTATAACAAAGTAAAAATACAGAAGTACTCGCAAACTCTCGACGAGTGCGCACGTCAAAAATTGTGGAAGTACCATAAATAATAAATACATTGCTTAAATATTAAAATTTCGATTGTAAAATGGTTCAGTGCCAAAAGTGCAAAAAATATTTAAACAAAGATAGTGATGTGTTCAAGTGCAATGGTGACTGTGGCGGAACATTCCATAAAATCTGCATAAAAAATAGTGAAGTTGCAACGAAAGTGGGTAGAGAATTCTGGAAATGTAACATCTGCAAAAATGAGCTGGGTTCCGAAAGCGACAACACGACTGGCAAACAAGATGAGCGCCGCGAGTCGAAAGGACCTGATAAAATGGAAAAAACATTAACAGACATTAACGCGAAACTATCAATTATGCTAGAGATTAAAAAAGATTTAGAAGCACTCACCAAATCAGTGGATTTTCTATCCCAAAAATATGACGAAATTCAAAAACAAAACGCAGAAACATCAGAAAAAGTAAAAAAATTAGAAAATAAGTTAACTGACGTCATACATAAAAACGAATATTTAGAAAAATACAACGGTGCGTTAGAAAACAGAATTCAAGAACTGGAACAAGCCGAAAATAATAACAATATCGAACTGATTGGAATAGAAAAACAAGAAAATGAAAACATTGAGAGTGTTATAAAGAAAATTGCTGAAAAAAATCATATAAAAAATGACGACATCGAGAAAATATGGCGAATGCCGCAACGAAGTGATGCTCGGCCACCTCCTGTGATTGTCAAATTCTCACGCCGTTCGACGCGAGATATTTGGATATCACAGAGAAAAAACTTGCTAACAAATAACGATATCTTTAGAAATGGAAATGAAAATAAAATATATATTAATGAAAATTTAACGAAACAAAAGAAAGAATTGTTGTGGAAAACAAAAAATGTGCTTAAATCTAAATTTAAATTTATTTGGGTAAGTGAAGGAAAAATATTGATAAAACGTGAAGGCGAAAATCAAAAAATTTTTCGAATCTATTCAGAAAATGATTTAAAACGGTATCTCGAAATATAAACTCCTTAACCATAAACAGAAAAATAAATTAAGAAAAAAAAATACATATTGTATTCAATGGACCACACACAATTATTCACACCTTTTGAAAATTATTTTAAATGCGAAGAATTAAGTACATGGATAAAAAAAATACCTATTCAAAATGCAAAATTTCTTGTTATCCACTTAAATATACGATCGATAAAAAAAAACTTTAATGAATTCTTGATAGTGATAAATAATCTACAAAATGAAATAGATGTAATCGTTTTAACGGAGACAAATATAAAGCAAGAATTAGTTAATATATATAATATTCCAAATTACACTATGTTTTATAATTTAAGAAAACAAGGAAGGGGTGGGGGCGTTATAATGTATGTAAAAGAAACATATTTATTTAAGGAAACACATTGTCCATTTAACAGCGCCGAGACGATTACGGGAGAAATAAGTACGTCTAAAAATCCTCATATAATACTATGTAACATAATTGCAATCTACAGACCGCCTAGTTGCGATAAAATTACTTTCTTATCGGAATTGAAATATTTCTTCGAGACAACACAAAAACAAAATATCGTTTATTGCGGCGATATAAACATAAACATAATGGATTCGACAAATAGACAATGTATCGAATACGAAGAAATACTGTGCGAGAACGGCCTACAGAGCGTCATAAGTGACGTCACAAGAGACGAAGTAGTATCTGGTCGAAATGTGCAATCGTGTATAGACCATATAGCAGTACGATACCACACATCTACGGCAATTTACTCAGGAATTGTGACAAATAAAATATCGGATCATTTTATGACAACGGTAGCCATAGGAAATGAAGAAATACCGGATGGCCAAAAAAAAACCATACAAATATTAGATAATAAATATATATTAACCAAACTTAAGAAAACAAATTGGGACGACCTTCTTCGTACAAACTGTCCTATAAAACTATACAGTAAAATTAAAAATATTTTCAACGATATATATGAATCTGCAAAAAAAGAAATAAAGTATAAAAACAGAAATAAACACAAAAATCCATGGATAACAGAAGAACTGAAACAAATGATAAAAAAACGAAACCAACTTTATAAAAAATGGAAAAACACGCCAAATAATCAGAGTCACCGCCTTGAATATTCTAAATGGAGAAACAAAACAAATAAAAAAATACTTGACACTAAAAACGTTTACGACAAAAATGAAATTAATACCCTTAAAAACGATCCGAGAAAATTGTGGGAAAAAATAAATGGTTTATGTGGGAAACAAAAAAATAATCTAGACACGGTTATAATTAAACACATGAGATGTTTAGGAGATACAAAATATCTATGTAATCAATTTGCAAAAACATTCGTAGAAGAGATAAATAATATTAAACATAAATGCAATGAAAAATTCTTGAATCGTGTAAATTATGCTTTTCCAGTGCCTCTGTCCATGAGATATAAACATATTTATAAAGAAGACGTAGAAAAGATTATAAAAAACATGAATTCAAAGAAATCTCCCGGATGTGATCAAATTAGAGTCAGTGATTTAAAGGAAGTAGTGCAAGAAATCAGTCCAATCTTAGCGAAATTGATAAATTTGTGTATATGTCAAGGAGTTATGCCAGATGATTTAAAGGTATCAATAATAAGACCTATCTTTAAAGCAGGGGACCATAAGGAGTTTACTAACTACAGACCTATAGCCATCCTTTCGTGCATAGATAAAATAATCGAAAGAGCTGTTGTCAGCCAGATACAGTCCTTTTTAGATGAAAATAATATTATAAACTCAGTTCAATATGGATTTCAAAAAAACAAAAGTACTTCAACACTACTGTCTAAATTTACTGATGAAATAAATAAATACTTAAATGAAGGAAAGTACGTGGGAGTACTTTTTATCGATTTTAAAAAGGCATTTGATACCCTGGATCATCAAACCTTGGCAATAGCAATGGATGAATGTGGAATACGAGGACCATTAAAATTGTGGTTCCAAAATTATCTACAAAACAGGAAAATACAAGTCAAGATAAATGACGAACAAAGTAATCCAACCACCTCAAATACTGGTGTGGCAACAGGCTCAATATCAGGACCAGTTTGCTACATAATGCAGGTAAATAGTCTTCCCAATGTTATCGAAAAATGTACCAAATACATATTTGCTGAAGACACTTGCATCTTGTGCGCTGACAAAAATATTACACATGTTGAGAAAAATATTCAATCGGACTTAAACAATATCATGAAATGGGCTCACGATAATGGGATAATACTGAACATAAATAAAACAAAAGTGATGCTTATTCATTCTACGCATACAAGTAAACAAAACAAAATACTTAATGTTATAGGTCACGATTATGAATGTCTCCATTTAAAAAAATCACCTTGTGCCTGTCAAACGATAGAAATGGTCAAACAATATACATATCTAGGCTTAACTATCGAAAATAATTTTCATTGGAAATTACATGTAGAAAGTGTTTGCCAAAAACTAAAAGCGGTACTTATAAAATTTAATTATTTGAAATTCTGTGTTCCGCGGGCCACCTTGTACTGTTTATACCATGCGCTGGTTGAGTCAATTATATCGTATGGAGTGAGTTGTTACGGGCTAACATTTACAACGTATACAAATAGGATAAAAAAATTACAAATTAGATTCCTTAAAATGTTAGCAAGTAAAACCAACTTAATAACTCAAAATGACTACGAAAATCTTTTCCCGATGTGTAAAGTTTTGACGGTACAGAATATGATATACTATCGCCTGGTAACAGAGGACTTCATGGATTTCTATAAAACGCCAATATCACATAAGCATGAAACGCGCCAAAAAGCGAGAGGAAACTTCATAGAAAGAAGAGCCATAAATGCGTATGGAGAGAGGACCAGGGCGTATATACTCCCTCGCATAGTAAAGAGACTCCCGGACGAAATAAAAAATAGTGATATGAATAAAAACAAAGTAAAATTGGTTTTAAAAATCTTTTTCTTAAATTCTAAGTTTAGTCTATAAAAAAAAAAAAAATTTAAAAAATGGGGAAACCAAACAATTTAAAACAGTGTCAAAAAAAGTGTTTGTTTATTATTTTTTATATATTTCGTTTTCAAAAAAGACTTGATTAACTTGTATTTAATTTTTTTAAACTTTTATTTTATTGATATTTTTAAGATTTTTTTTTTTAAATATTTTATGTAAACATTTATTATATTATGTTACAAAATGTTTAAAGAGAGAAATCCCTGCAAAAAAACTGCTTCTGCAGTTTGGCGGGAATTTAAAAAAAAAATTGTTTTGAATTTAAAAAAGAAAAAATAAATAAAAAATAATAAAAAATTGTTTTACTTTCATTAAAAACTCAAAGTAAAAATTCAATTATTTTTTCGTATAATTACTTTGCAAAGCGCTTTTGAGGAATTATGTTACGAAAATTACGCTTTGTAAGTAATCCATAATATTTTATTTTTTTAAATAGGTTTCAGCACTTTTAATTCACAGGTCAACAGGTGAAAGCATTGAAGAAATGTACATATTTGAACGGAGGCAGAATTTTTAATTAAAAGAATTTTTTAATTCACCACGTAACTGCCCGTACCTTTAAAATTCACCGATCTTTTATTTATTTATTATTTATTTTGAATCTTGAAATAGAGCACAAATGAACATATTATTATGTGTGACATTCATTTCGTTTATAAGTTATTTGACACATATTAATTATCCTTCTGTTTGAATTCTGATATTTTTTTTTCCATTTTACGGTATTTTTTTATTATTTTTATTATTAATAACAAATAAAAATACAATATTACAACTTAATACAATTTTTTTACATTAATCAAATACATATTATTACATTAACGTTTCCCTTTACGTAAAAGAAATAAACAATTCTTGTGTACATAATGGGGAGTGACGTCTTACAATAGTTTATTTTATTTTAATTAATAGTATTTTTAGAAACATAAATAAATTACAAAAAGGATCAAAACGATGTTTTCAATCAGTGTCACATAAAGAAGAATTAAAGATGTGATTTTTCATTTCTTTCTTAAATATATTGTATTCCTGACTGTACTTTTTATTATATTGGTTCATTTCATTACAGAAAAATATTCCTCTGTTAGTATAAAAATGTTGTGCAGTAGTTGTTTTTAATTTAGGAATTAAGATATTACCACCTGTTCTAGGTCGCGTACTTACGCTTTGAGACCTTGAAATACTACTATTTATTTTATCTTTTTGTATTTGAAGCAAACAATTCTTTTTATACAGCAATTTTTTATCTAAAACCTTAAACAATTGTTTTAAAAACATCACCCCCATCCGGTTATTCCGTACTGTAATATTGATTGGGCGAATGCAAAGTAAATTTTTACTGCATTATATTTTGACTTCGCCTTTTTTCTAAATGGGAATCTGATTTTTACCTTATCTCTGGTATTGTGATCACGCTCATGTTGGCTTTGATAATTTTATTCCGAATCTCTGAGTTTTTTTAAAAATTAATTATAGCATACACAAACATCATCGTATTGAAAAATTTTATTTGCTTATATATTCGTCATCATTAGCTTTACATTGATTATTTTATGTTATCAGTCATTTATTTAAATTTTTGTAAGTAAATTTTGTGTAAAAAATTCGTATGTTTTTAGTTCTGAATAATGTTTAAACTATTTTTCAAATTTTATTTAACTTCTCTGACTTTTTACTTTGTAAAGAAAAAATAGGAACCTGCTGACAAGCCGGTTTTGCGGTTAAGTGGGTTTCATTATTTTTCCTTTTATTTTTTCTTTTCCTGTTCACCTTCTTAAACAAAAATAAATGCAAAAAAAAAATATCATTATCATTCCCTTTCTGCACCTAATAATGCATAGGACACTGCATTGGTGCACCAACCGCAGTGTATCACAATATTTTTTTTTGTTACATGAACGTAAAATGATAAGTCTTAGGCTTCAGGTACCAGTCCAGGGACTATAAAATATTCTGGTGTGGAAACACAATTTTAAATGAATATTGTCAACAACCTAGTCAGGAATTGAACCCGAGATCTCTTAAATGGAAGGTAAACGCGCTGTCTATTACACTTTGAGGCCGATATATGTTTATTTATTTATTTATTAATGAAATCATTCAGTCTTTATATAAAACAAGGTACAAGAGAACAATTTTAAAAAAGTAAGACCAATTACAGATTTCACACTAATGAATGCAGGAGGAGAGGGGAAAAATAATTTAATTCTAAAAAAGTAAAAATAAAAATATTATATGAAAAGATCATAAAAAGGAGAAGACATTGTAAAGCTACTCTATTTTGCTCCCTCTATCTCTGCTTTCATGAACATTTCAATTTAATTGTAAAAAATCACAACCAACAATAAATTATTCGATGCAGGTAGTAAATGTAGGTAAGTATAAATTAAGAGTTGAAATCAAATGTTTAAAATTAAAAGTAAAAGTTAAAATTAGAATGAAAAGTTTAAATTAAAATTAAGTTAAAAGTTTAAATTAAAAATTAAAATTAAGAATTAAAATTCAAAAGTTAAAATTGAAAGACAAAATTAAAAGAATTAATCAATGATTAATGTTACTTATTTTAATTCTTTTAACTACATTTTGCCAATGTTTGAACATCCAAATTTATTACATTCTTACATCTTTTGATTTTTGGGACGTTAATATGCTGCAGCATTTTAAACATCTTATAAAAATGCAGTTACGAAAAACAAAATGAAAACCTTACATTACTAAAAAAATAAATAAATAAATAAAGGGTCCCGTGAATCACCCGGTAGAAAACAAAGAATTAATCACGAATCGATAATGATCTAACACGTTGATTTTATTTAATGTTGCCCAGGGAAAGTCGTCCTTATTTCCCATCTAGATAGGGACGGTAGGCATACAATCCTTACGTTGTGCTAAGTGCTTAATTAGTGTGCGCTTTCGGGCTGATTTCATCGCATTTAACCCTTAAAAAGCGCAAAGCTCTCATAAAAACGGAAAGTTTTCTTAACGTTTATGTTTATATTATTTTTTACTTTTTTAAAAGCTGAAAATAAACAATATATAATTCTGCTGGCAGTTTGACTTGACGACGACCAATGTTTTATTTATTAATTTATTTGAATTTTTTAATAATAACAGCACTTTGTTATAAAAAATTAGCTGAAGGGAAACGTGTGTGGCGACCCATCCTATCAGCGTACTCCTACGGGGAAATGACGTGATATTAGTAGTAGTAGTAATTGATTAATTTTTGTGTAAAATTGTCGGCTTCATGGTGTAATGGTCAGCGCGTTTGCCTACCATGCGAGTTCTCGGGTTCGATTCCCGACATGGTTGATTTAAAATATTAATTCAAAAGGGTCTTTTCACACTATAATATTTCCTGGACTGGTACATGAAGCGTAAAACTGATCATCTTACCTTCGTGTAACAAAATGATCCAGATACGCTGCTATTGTTTTACCAATGCAGTTCCCTATGCATCATTAGGTACGGAATGGGAATAATGATGATGATGATGGTGATATTTATTTTTTATTTAGTTCTTCAGGTATTATGATGTAACTTAGAACATTTTTTTTTTATATTGTGGGACCAATAGTAAGAAAAAAAAAATCATTCAACTGTTGTTCTAACAAGATTAAGCACAAAACAAATATATAATGAGTTCACGTTGGTATTGGCTTCTTATAACGTGGATCCTATTAACACGTTGGTTTTATATTTTAGTGCAACTGGTGAAGGTGTATAGTGCGTTTTGCATGTTAGTGTAATTAGGAGGTCCAGCGACGTTCCATAAATTTCCACTTAAATAGAAAGCGTTCCTCTGTTGTTGGTGGCGTCTGTCTACTCTGAACTAAAGGAATGTCTCAATCGAATATAAAAAAATGTCTTCAAATGCTCTTCTTGATGCTTGGCAATCGCGATGGGAATCTTTCCTTTTGGGGAAGATCAACCTTTTTTTTTCCTTCAATCTGTCAGCGCTTAAAACTTTTTTGGGTTATCCTCGATATCTAGACTATTTTGTATCACGTCATGGTATATTTAAGTACAAATTATTTGTTTTCAATATTGTTGATTTCCTTTCGTGTTGCTGCGGATATTCTAATCAGTCTTCTGAACACATCCTGTGGTCTTGTTCCTTTCCCGCTCTCTATGATTACAGAATGGAGATTCTCGCTACTGTCCGTGGCCCTGTTATAAGTCCTGTCGTATATACATATCCGGTGGCTTCCAAAAATAATTTCAATGCTTTTAAAAAGTTTTCTAATCATTTCGGCGAAATGATCATGTCCAATCGAACCGGTAGATTTTAAAAATTCGGTGGTGAGTAGTTAGATACAAATATTTAGTAACATTTAGTGAAATACATTTATGTACTTTGTTATTATTAGATAATAATATATTTATGTGTGCCCTATTTTAATATTCAATGTAAAAAAAATAGTATAAAGTTTATATTTGAAGCACTTACTTTGTGGTTATTTATTATAATAAAATAAATAAAACAACTTTGTTTTTAACCCCTAATTTTTATTTTCCACCAACCGGTTTCAAAGATAACAACCTTCTTCGTCAAGGTTTACGTTACTAATAAATTGATCCCTTTTTTATTTTTAACATGTTCACTAAATACTACACGTAAACCCAATAAATCTAGTCGTTTTTTCCATGCACGGGTGGTAATTTGGTATCATTATTTTCGAAGTAAGACAGGAGAGGACTAAAAGAAATAGCGTTTATTTGGTTATTAATTATTGTTTTCTTATTATAAATCGCTTTTTTAAATTTCTTAGATTTCTAGGTTGTCTAATTTTAATATTTTATTTTCAACATGAAGTACTTTTAATCTAGTGTCTTTGTTGAAGTTATGATTATTTTCTATCAGATGATTTGCGAATTTAGAAAAAGCATTATTATAAAAGCATCTTAAGTGTTCTTTTACTCTAATATTAAAGTTTCTTTTAGTTTTTACAATGTAGATTGAATCGCAATCATTAAAATTTAATTGGTATATCCCAGATTTATTAAATCTATGGACTTTGTCTTTGTGATTTTTTAACAATGTTCCTATATTAATAGTTGTGAAGAAAGCCGGTTTAATGTTTGATGGTTGGGAATTAGATAATTGTTTTTAAAAAATATCATTTATAAAAAGAATCCGCCTCCATTGTTTAGGTGGGTTTGCTTTATTTACTGTGGGAGTCGAATAAAAATATTTATTTATAAGTTTGCACTTTTGTTTATTTTATTTCAAAATAAAATAGTTTTCAGGGAATAGATCTTTTTTGTATTTTTTGACGTTTTTTAAAAACAGTTTTTTTTTTGTTTTTAGATGTATTTACTTGAGTAACTTGTTTAGAAGAATTACAATTATTTGTCAGACGTAATTCATTTACTTTTAATTTATTTTCATATGAATATAAAAGTCTTGACATTTAAAGGCTTATGATACGTCACTGGCTGATTTAAATTACCGTTTTATGCTAACATTTATTGATAAGTTTGACCACAAATTCAGTGCTTTCTTTATTAAAAATATTACCCCAATACCTTCATAATATATAAATTGACATTGCTAAGGTGTTCGATTAAGCATATCATGTCAATTAATTAAAGAACATGTTTTCAATTAAATGTTAACCCTTTCCCGGCCATTGTTTCTTTTGGACCTACTACGCATCCTTAACCAGTGCAAGAGGTTAAGAAGATACAATGTTAAGGTTAACTACTCTTAATGACCGCAGTCCAGTCTTGTACTGTATTTTATTGTCTTCTCTTTATTTCAGCGCTGTTTTTCTTTTTACTTTTGTTTTGTTTTTGGATTGAAAAGAATGCGTATGAGAAAAGAAATCTTATCGGCTAGGATTAATTTGGCAGTAATTAGAAACAAATAAATTACAATTTTTTAATACAGGTGTTTCTTGAATTCCTATAATTACCTAATTTCATAATGTATTTTTGAATAATTTATTTCAGTACGTACTATTATTTGGCATATGATTTATTGCTCCTATTTCTTACTAAATTATTGAGTGAGTTTCTAGAAAACATATTTCAATTATCATTTCAATTATGTTTTTATATATATATTATTTTTCTGTTGATTTCAATGATACTCTTTTTTTTTTTTTTTTTAATACTACTATATTTTAATATAATTCTGTTGATTTTAATGCTACCATTATTTTGTATATTTGATAATGTGTGATTCTTAATTTGTATATTTCATATTTTAAAAATTATTTCTGATTATCTTTTTTGCATTGTATTCTTTGGAATTTTATTATTTATTACATTTACCTTTTTTTCTAGATTGTTATTCTATGTCATTTTAATATGATCTAATTAATTATACTATGAATTTTTATTGTTATTTATTGTGGCTTGACACGGGCATAGCCTAAAAAGCTTTAATAAGTTCCTTAATATTTAAACTAGTGTAATTTTGAATGAATAAATAAATTTTATACAATATTTAAGTTGACGTTATCTTGGCGGATAATGAATACTTTGTGTGAAATAGAACCAGAACCCTAGACGAGTGTTTTCGACTCGATGGCTACTTTCAATTGAAATCAAATAGAGAAAAGTCCACCACAAAAGCAGTGTAGTATAATGTTGGCGCGTTCGTTTTTCATGCTTCGAGGTCCTGGGATCAATTTCTGTGATGTAAGACATGAAATATGTATTAATGATGCAGTTTTACACCGCAATATTGCATTGCCTCTGGATTGGCACCTGGGCTCAAATTACAATGGAAGTTAATAGAGTTATCTTCGACTGTCTATAAAGAAAAACCGATATTTGTGTATGAAAATGAGTATATTTGCATGAACATTTAAAGTATTTTCGTCGGTAACCTATAATTGAACGTATTTAGAAGAAAAAAATGTACGCATATTCTGGCTTTTATACATAATTAATTTTACTTTGTTGATAAAACTGAAGATAAATGATAACTTCCCATTGTAATCGGGGCCCTGACGCGTTAGACGTACCTATCACTTTACCATCCTGCTACTGATTACTACGCTAAACTAACTTTACCCATGAAGTGATCTATGCACTATCGGGTGTGGATAAGGTTTGATGAATATTCAACCAAATATTTATCATTGCTAAAAAAAAAAACAATAAGTAATGTGTGACGGGTCTGGGTAAAATAAACAACACATTTACTATGTTAAAAATTAGAACCCTCAATGGGCGCTTTAGACTGAAAAGTTTGCAAAAGAAAAGGACATTTTGAGTACAAGCACGAAATCAAACGCAAGGAATGAATTCAGCGCAAAACCTGCCATCATTGGTAATATATTAATTATTTAGGGGACGAAAAAATTGATTTCGTTTGTAATCATTGCAAGCCAAATTTAAAAATCTTGAGTTTCCCATATTAGAAAAACTTTTTTTAAAAACAGGTTTTTTATTTTGTTTTACTTTTTGTTTAAAATGATGACATTTCCATTTTTTTTCTCAGTATTTTGATGACGTTTTATGTTACACAACTATTAACAAATTACAACAACAGACACAAACAACATTATTTGGACGGGAATATAGAAGTCGAGGCTGACAGGGCTGATGACTCATTGGCTAGTTTGAGAGGCCCCTTTACTCACTGTGTAACATTCACCATTCTGCCAATATTTGAACATCTATATTCCTTCGACTATTCCATCTATTGACGTTTGTGAAATCAAAGAGCCGAAACTTTTATTTTTGCGAGTGAGATTCATTTGATTGAATTATTTCGCCTATTTACTAGGCAACGCCTGAAAATATTTTTCAATTTTTATGCTTCTTCTTGGACCGGGTAGATGCATCAACAATGAAGTGAGTTTTTCCATTTTTGTAGACAAGGACTGGATTAAATCCCCTAAGGAGCTGTTAATATTAACATATTACAACAGACACGAAGAAAATTTTATTGAAGGGAATATAGAAGTAAAGGCATCCACAGGGCTGATCTGTCATTGGCTGGCTTGAGTGGCCACTTTACACACTGTAATAAAAAAAGTACTAATATATTTCAGATTTTTGTTGGCTGGAAGTTATTGCTAATAGCAATAAGTTCGCCTAAGCATATTTACTTTGTACTTAAAATTTAATAAGAATTTGAGTTATATAGTAAATAATTAATTATGGCACTCGAGACAATATCTTGACTTTTTTTCTTGAAGTCTTTCCAGATCGCTAAAATTTTAACTCACCAGATTTTTTCTCTTACTATTTATATTTATTTTTCTAACTTCAATTTTCTTCAGTTGTATTTTATTTTAATTTTAAAATATACTTTTTGAATCTAAATGGACTGAATGAACCCGTAAATAAATAAATAAGTTGAATTTTTGTACCGCCCGGACGCAGCATTATTTCATATCTGTTTCTTCAAAAGCACTTACTCATTCAGGTATTGATTTTTAAACTACCCCTATGAATCGAGCTGTCAATCATCCCCCTTGTTTCGTAAACAGGAAACTAAACAATTTTCTTAACAAACTTATTTCCTCCTGAACGACTGAAAAATTACCCAGAAAGTACATTCCATTAGTTCTTGAGCGGCAATTTCCTGGAGAAAAATTACTTAGCTACCTTATATGGCTGACAGGTACACGATTGTATAATATAAAGGTCTTAATACGTTTTTAAGTGCGTTACATTATTTCCTGATTTTATCAAAAATGTTTTACACAGATTTCTAGTGATTAAACGTTTAAAATTAGTGATTTTGAAGTAAAAATTAAAGCTTTATATTTCAACAGAGATGAGGATTATTTTTGAAGTGGTAATAACATGAAAACTAAGGCATTTAAAACCCATAAATAAGACAAATAAACAGTATGTATCTACTCGCTACTCGAACTAAATTTCTATGACAGGATTTATTTTGACCCCGGCAGCATATTTTATACGTTTTTCATATTATTTATTTATTTAATCCAATTTACAAAACAAACACTTAGTTAACAAAAAAGTGTTTGTACAATAGGTACATTTAATAACATTTCCTTTTTATGGATGTAGCCACTCCATTAGCCCACAGGCACGTTTCGGAAGGTCAGTGTATTATTTATTTTATACATAATAGTATATAGTTTCACACCAATTGTCAAGTCATGTCAAAACATTATAGGTGCAAAAATTAAAAAAATATATTTTGAAAAATTGAAAACATACCTACAGAAAGGACTTTCATGAAATTAAAATTATTTTCTGACATACGAAACAAATTCCTCAGCTCCTGTCTAGTCTTTTTAATAATTCATTTATGAACTAGAGTTTTAAAAACATTGTTGTTCATTTTGCTTATCGATATATCCATAATCGAAAAGTTGTATAGCCTAGGGGCTAGAAAATTATAGTGTCTTTGTCCGTAATTTGTTTTTTTTTCTTTGGTATTGGAAAGTATTGTTTTTTTGTATTTCGTTATATTTTATTTTGAATTTATAATTATCTTTGCCAGGTGTATTCAATTTTTCACTTACCATCATTACTTAATTGATTATATATTTTTATTTAAAATATTTTGATTTTGTTTTTTAAACATTGATTGTAATTTATTTGAATAGAGGGGAAAAACATTTAAGAAGGGAATATGGAAGTCGAGGCAATTACAGAGCTCATGACTTGTTATTAGCTGGTCAAAGTGATTGTTTTAAACGTTCTGTAATATTGACCGTTATTTTATAAATATTTTTGATCATCTTCGTTTCCTCAAATGTAATAATTATGCTCTGTGTGTGGGGCTTAAAATAAATTTATTTCAAATTTACAAATATTATTGCGTAGTTTAGTCCATTTCCATGTACTCATTTGTTGAGATGTAAACATTGATGTTCCTGAAAAAAAAGATACTTTTTGATAATCTGAATAGTGCATAGTCTTTAGTCATCCACAACGCATAAAAGAAAAATCAATCAAATATGCTAATAAAATAACTAATAAAATCTTTTAATGAGAAACTTCAGCCCTGCGGGAAATTAGATAGAAAAATGTTTTCTTGCGCGCGGTAAAAATTAGAATATTACGAAAATATACGAAAAAAAAATTGTAATAAAATCACACAATTGTGTACGACGTTTCTGGTTGGAACCAACCAATGATATGACAGCTGTGAAGGATATCCGGATTGCTTACCGTAAACGAACTAATCGGGAGAACTGACAGAATCTGTGGCGTTTTACCCAGAGTTATTACAGAAATACAAAACTTGAAAAAATCATAGATCTGATAATACGATATATAAATTTTAAAAAAATTTGGCTTAGTTATATAATCTACTACTACTACCATCATGCCATTTCCCCGTAGAGGTAGGCAGAGAGAATGGACCGCCACACACGTCTTTCCTGGTATACATTCCTAGCTTCTTCCACATTCGTACATCTTGTCATACATGCCCTTTGGTTCTGTCTGCTTTTGACATGACCAGACTTAAGATTTTGGTTTACCTGATCATGCCACGTCTTCCTTGGTCGTTCTCGTCTCACGTTGCCGTTCATTTTTGCCATATATACTTGGTTTACTATTTTTTCGTCGTCCATTCGTTCTACGAGACCAAACCATCTCAGAGACCCTTTCTTAATCTTATCAATTATACTTGACTCAGATTTACACTCTCGCCTGATTTTATCATTTGTAACTCTATAGTAAGTAAGTAGTAAGTCTTTTAACAAATAAAAAATAACTCTGAATTTCCTCATTGTATAATTTCCAGTTGTTTATAATAATTTATTACTCACCATAGTTATTACTAAATAAATTTACGAAAGTCCAGGAATCTTGCTAAGTCCACCCTTGATGGCATCTCCTGCCTTGGTTAAAGCATCAGTAGCAGAATCAAGGATGCTTGCCTGGAAAATTAAATATTTATCTATTACAAAAGTACGGACAATATTATATACAATAGTAACGTATCCTCAACGCTATGAGCCAAAAGCCATATGTTCAGTTAGGATACGACATAATGGAAAGGTACGGATACATATTACGTCAAAATACAACAATTTAAATATGACTATCATATTATCATCGGGACAATACGTAGGATTATGTTTTGTAGATGGACGTTTCAGTTATTTCAAAGGAGTAGCAGTAACATTACCCGTTTCGATTCAAAAACGTAACTGGTTTCTAAATAACAGCTTAGAGCACCGTGTGCACACTTAATCTGGTACAAAAATCTGTTGAAATGGTTTTACAAAAACAAATTAAACTGTTTCTTATCTACTACGAAATATGAAAATATGCTGTTTTTAAACTGTTATTTCAAGGAACAGTTAAAATTGTGAATCAATAATATCCTGACTCGTTTTACTTACATCAACAGTAAATTTTTTAACTTTTTTGGGGGACATTTTTTTTATTTTTTTTTTTTATTATTAATAAAACATATAATACAAAGAGTACATATTATACTCCCAGGAGTTATTAAAGAAACTCATTTGGGCCGTGCATAAAAAAAAACATTTTTGTGACAATACATAATATCATGCATAGTTAATACATCCGAAAAAGTAAGAAAACATTATTATAAAAGAAACATAAAACACAATACTTTACACCATCTATATAAATTACATTAATAACTATCATTATCAAAAAGATTTAAGTAATATTTTTTATTTGCGACACTTTTGGATATCTTATTAAAATTTTCGTGTTTTAGCTCATCGGGCAGTTTATTATATTCGGAATGGCCAATATTTTCCAAAGACCTACTGCCAAACTTTGTTGAGCAAAACTTAGAAACATGAAGATTCCCTGAGTAACGCGTATTGAAATTGTGAATATCATGACCAAATGTGTATTTTAAGTTTAATTTTTTTGTACATCATATTACCATTAATAATAAACAAATCCATGCAATATCTTGCGCCAGTCTTCTGTAATAACCTATTCCTCTTGACAAAATCAAATTTGTAACCAGAAGATAGGTTTTACGAAACATTATTATTTATTTTACCGGGTTGTGGTCTTTTGGCTAGTCTTGTGGATTCACGGATCTAAAAATCCGAGGTTGAACTTAAATCCCATTTTAAAATTTGTAAATGACTTGAAAATGGCTTTTAAAATTGAATACTCTGCGTAAATTTTTAGATATAAAACATTTCCCTTTTTAAAATAAAAATTAATTTAAAAAAAACACGACTTTAATTTTAATTTAATTTTTCATTTGTGCTATGTAGTCAAAATAATTTTGTTAAATTTTTTTTTAATGTGGAGTATATTAGGTTATGCCTTTTAAAATAATTTTTTTAAAGATTTTATTCATAATTTTAAAAAGCCGTTAGGGTTATAATATAAACTTATTAAAAAGTTACGTCATTTTTCTCGTCTGCTTTGTGTGGTCATCGTGTGTTTTTGAAATGTTGATTTTAAATATTTTTTCTCCATTGAAAATTGTCGGGAAAGTCAATAAATTGGTAAATCAAACCAGGTTGTGGTAGTATTTTTGAACTCACCGGTTGAAGGACCGAAGTTCAAATACTTGTTTACCACAACTCTATTCCAAATTTTTCAGCATTAGTCATGAACGACTTATAGGAAATGGTCTGATAATTTGAGAGTTTGTGTGTAGAAAAAGAACTCAAATATTTGTATTAAAAATAAAAAAAGTCACTCTAAGTACTGTTAAAGTCTATAATACGTTATTTTTTACTGCCCTGCTGAACTAAGAAAATCATTTATTCTTCACATATTTTCATTTAGCTTATGTTAAATAAATTACCAATGTCATAGAAATATCACAAAACACGTGATATACTCTGTGATAAATTTGCAAAAACAAAACAAACTAATTGTTTTTTTCCCAAGCATCTATTGTTTTTTTTATACTTTGTGTATATCGCAAGTTTGCACTCAAACAAATATTGTTTTATATGATTTAATATACATTACTTTGCCTTGCATCTACGTCATATTAGTAGAAGATAAATAAAAAGTGTGTAGTTCTGTAAGCATAACTTAACCAAATAAAAAATAACGCAAGTAAAATTATTCACCTGGCTAAACAACGAGAAGGTGTTTACTGCTTTTAATGTGTATGCAATCTTCACCTTCGCATTAAATTCCTAAGAGGTCGAATTTGTTGACTACACTTAATGTAAAATAATATGTATCATGTTCGCTTACTTAATTGTAAAAAAATGTTCCTTATACATTGGTAATTTAAATATTTTCAAATGCTTTGGGATAAAAATTTGATTTAAATTAGTTTAATTAGTTATTAAGATCGAAATATAAAAGTTGTGACGTAGAAAATAAAAAGAAATTGAGTTTTAAAAATGAACATCAAGAACGAGCTTTATGTTAAGATTATCACTTTACGCACGGTGTAATATTAATTATTTTATTATTAGTGTAATTCAAGGCGTTGATTTGTATTTATATATATGTATATTGCGCGTGATAAAGGTTTCAGCTCTTTTATTTCACAACAATCGACAGATTTAAATGTTAAAATAATATGAATATTTCAAACATAAACAGAATGGTTAATGCTTTATCATACATAATATATATGTAATCAAATCCCATCCACACCCGAAGGTGAATAGCGCAGTACATTGGTTCCACAAATAACATAAATTAAGAACACTTTAACCAGCTAACCACATCTCATTTTTTCAAAAGGTTCCCTTTCTCTTTTATAAACATGTTAATTCCTTAGTTTTAAAATTTTCCACTGAAATGTGGAATTTTGCACGAACGGGATTCTTCACTTCTGTTTAATTTCTTTAACAAACGGTAGAATTGAAGAAATATGGATTTTAAAGATAGGCAAAATGGTAAATGTTACACAGTGGGTAAAGTGGCCACTTAAACCAGCCAATGACAAGTCATAAGCCCTGTAAATACCTAGAATTCCATATTCCCTCATTTAAAGTATTCTCCATCCCTGTTGTAATTTATTAATTTCTTTTACTGAAGATAATTGACAAATATTTGCTTCCGACACCTATTTATAATTATTTCAATAATTAAACACCTTGATAACAAATAAAGACTGATTTAAATAATGAAATGATTGAGCATATTGCATTTATAATGTTTATAGAAAAAATATGTTTACAATGTTCTTCAAAGACATTGTAAATCAAAGAGACAAAAAAAATATTGCTTTTGAAACTTTTAAGTCGTATCGATTTCAAATGTTTTCATGATTTTTTTATTTTTTTAATTTTTTTTTATTTTTTTTTATTCAGGAAACATACAGTACAGTTACAAGGTTTAATATTTTACACAATTGGACTTAATTCTAATGGACCAGTGAAGTTTCCATATTAAAAAGCAATTAAATCTAATGTTAATTATGAAAGTATAAAAAAGAGAAGGAAAAAGAAAACATAAATGAAAGTTGTTTAAAAATTAAAATTTAAGTGAAAAAAAAAAATATTTTAAGGTTTGTAGTTTGTAGTGAGTATTTACAAATGGAAATAATATTAAAAATGAAGAAAACTTGTAAGAGTAATTAAGAATTAAGAATGGAAATAAAGAATGAAAAACATACTCAGATGTAAAAATAAAATAAAATAGTAATAACATTTTTTTTTTAAAAAGGAAAAACATAAACACATATTTATTTTTATTTATTTTATTTATTTTTTTTTTTATTTTTTTTTTTTATTTTTTTTTTTATGATATTTTATTTTAATTTTAAATTATTAAGAGTTACGTATAAACATACATATTTATTTATATTGAAGAGAAGAGAAACAAGAAGAAACAGTGTACATATACGGAGAATTTTTTAATTTTTTTTAAATTTGGATTTCACAATCTGTCAAAAAAAAAGTCTGTTAAAAAGGCCAACAAATTGTAAATTTGCTGGTTTGCAATATAACATAGTAATGATATTAGTAATAAAGGTATAACAAATTAAAATTACACTTAGCATCAAGAAGAAATTAGAAACATATTTTGTGTTGGATTCATTTCATAGCCTGGAGTATATCTTTTTTTCTGTAATACTGTGCAGAAATTTATTTGGTAATATTGACTTTAAACGTATTTAGCTGTTTGCGGTTTTCAAGGAACCATCTTACTGACTATACTCAGTATACACTCTCGGTGCAATAAATAACAATTGATTTAGTAGTTTGATAAACGAAAATATAAATCTTAACAATCTATTACAATTTTATAACAAACTAGCTGACCCGACAAACGTTGTCCTGCCCGAACGTTGGCATGTCTTGGAAAAATACTTTTTATTGATAAGTAGGTACCTAGGTACTTGTTTGTGATCGAATTGCAAAACTACAAATTGTTAATATTCAAATATTAAATTTGAGTAGCTACTTGTTTATGGTTAAATTTCAAAACATAAAATAAATATTTTTTCAAATATGGCATTCTTTTTGCAAACGTCAAATTCCGGTCTTCTCACCAACAGAGGGGTGTACTTATGTGGGAATACGATTTTTAAAAATGTATTGAATTAAAAATTATTTTAGTATTACCAAAATTCCAGTAATAAGAAATAAATAGATAGGAATTATAAGGAATTAAAGGAAAGAATCTGATTGAAATCCACAAAAAAGAAATGCTGTTTATAAACATTCAAAAACAAACTTTCTTTTCACAAAAAAATAAATTTTTAAATTTTTCTGTCAATTTTCCTCGAATTTAACCCTGGTAGATCGACAAATAAAACGTTAATGGTCTTTACTTTTTTTTTACACATAAGATTGAAGATTTTAATATCTACGAACACGCACAGCGCAAAGATCTACATTTTTCTAAAAACCTCATGTAAATCGGTTAAGCCGTTTAGAAAGAGTTCAGTGACATCACACGTACAGAGGAATTATATATATATACATATATATATATATATATATATATAAATATAAGAGAATGTGAATTTTATAACAAATTAGAAAATGTGCAATGTTAATCAATAAACATATTTCAAAATTATGAGTTACCAATAATACCGGAAAGATTAATTGTTTTGAGTAAAATTTTGAAAACAGTTTTGGCTGATTTAAGAATATAAGGCCTATTGTATAAAAATAGCCATAGTCTTGGCATAAATATGGTGACTTGTTTATTTTATCCACTGTTTAAATCAATTTAAAGCAAATGTACTAGAACTTTCGTAGGTTTTATGTAAATAAATGTTTTTTTCTCCCTGCTTATTGTGGTTATAAAAACTTAAAAATTGATTCATAAAGTAAAACATAATAATATTGTAAACTTACGTTGGCAACAACGAAGAGGAAAGCAAAAATGGCAAATACTTTGAAGAAATACATTTTGTTTGGTTTCGTAAGTAACTTACTACACGTTAGCACGTAGAGTAATGGTTCATAAACCACCTTCTAATCTTATATATAAGTATTGTTTAAAAAAACTGCATAAGTCATGCTCCAAAAATGTTTTCGTTAGTTTGTACAGCTGATTACGGTTCGCAAAAGTCAAAAACTATGTATGTACACCTTATACAAACCAATTGCAAATAAAGATTGTCAGTTTAAACAAACAATCATTTTTTTAAAAATTCAATCTCATTTTTCTGATCAATAAATCAAAAATATTATCAAACTAAAAAGGCGAATAAAAATTCTATAGTATACAGTAAAAATTGGGTCATTGCGTTTTTTTTCGATTTTTGAGTTATTACCCCTTTAGAAGTCGCAAATAAAAAGTTTCACAGATACGCGTACACGAGCAAAATACTCACGCGTCTTTATTTATTTATTTCTTTTAAAAACGATGAAAAATAAAACATCATACACCTAAATATTGAAACCATAAAAAAAAGACACAATTATTTTTCGTAAATTTTATGTTAACACATAGTAATTACATATTTCAATAAGAGCAAAATAAATTATTTAATTGAATATAAACCATTGTAAAAATTGTAGGAATTAATAATGAAATAAACATGAATAAAATGCGTATTTAAATCAAATCAACAAAAAAATAGATTAAAATTAAATTATTTAATGAAAATTTCATTAATTATTATAAAACTAATAAAAACAATTCATAAAATATTAATAAAAACAATAAACAAAATTTGCATCGAAACAAAACCAGCGATGTAATCCATCAAAATTAAATGTAAAAAAATAATATTTCAACATAAAATAAGCATTCTCTGGGTCCGCTTTTATTATTTACTTGAAATTCTTCTAGAAAAAAATCATTCTTAAATTAGTACGTCCGGTTTCTGTATCTTAAAACGGAAATTTATTAAATTCCTTAAAACCTATGTATTGCAACAATCTAGTACCAAACTTTGTAAACTTCACAGGCCCAATATTAATGTTATTTTTGGATCGAGTACTGTGTTTATGAATGTCTATTAAAAGTGGGTTTAAAATTTAAAGCGAGTAAAAATAAAATAAGTACTTAAAGTACTTTATAAATCAATGAATTATTCTTATACTAGAGCATTATACGTGTATCATTTAAAACGTGTAGAACACGCGTATGTCATGTTCATGTTCAGTGCAAAGTATTTTTTTTCTATTCTTTCTTGTATAAATCAAACAAAATCCATTCAACGCAGCTTCTGTTTCATCATCAGAACATAGTTCTATTCGTTTCATTGTTTGTCTTTAACCTAAAACTAATTTGTGAAATCGTTTTTTAGTTCAATTATATCATGTTATAATCTCGGGTTTTGTGTCAACTACAAATTGTTTGTCAAGTTTTTATCATCCTTGTGAAGTGAAAACAAACTTAAAACCACCTTCTTTGTCGTATTATTTGGTATGTAAGACAGTAAAATGTTGTTTTTATTCCCAAAATACAGTCTTCACAATCCAAAACAATATCATTGTGAGAATCATCTTCTTATCAAGAAGAAGTTTGATGGTTTTCTGGTTCGTCTCTAGTGAATAATATTAAAAATTATTTATTTATGTAGAAAATACTGAGCATCATGGAATAAATACGTGATGTAAAGTTTATTTCTATGGATGAAAAAATTTAAAATACTTACGTCTTTACTTGGGCCATGAGCAAATTGCTTCTCTGCACTTACGTGCGTGCAGGTACTAACAATTATGTACACTGGCCTGTTTGATAAAGGAAGGATACTTAGGAACGTACCTAGACGCTTGTTCCCAAATAATGTCATATTATATTGCAGAAATATAGTCATTTAAAATCATCGTGACCAAAATGCTCATAGCGCGACTCCTGGCGGGTTAAATTTTTTTTTTCCTAAATGAGTTCAATGTAACGAAATATTCAAATCTAACAAATTGCAAACAGTAAAATAATGCAATTATAGCTATTGAGTTTTTTTTTGTTTATTCAAAGAAGTAGTTTTTGATTTATTTTAAAGGACATAGACGATTTTTATAGTTTTTTCACATGTCATTCAATTAAACAAAATTTTCCAATATTGAAATTGTTATTCTTATGTTTCATTCATTCATTTATTAATTTTTCTTTTTCCGCACCCAATGGTGCATAGGACACTGCATTGGTACATCAATCGCAGAGTATCTTGATCATTTTTGTTACAAGAAGGTAAGATGATCAGTCTTACGCCTCAGGTACCAGTCCAGGGACTTTGAAATATTCTAGTATGAACACACCCTTTTAAAATAAATATTTCATATCAACCCTGTCGGGAATCGAATCCGAGACCTCTTGCATGGTAGGCATTTGCTCTGAACATTACACCGCAAGGCCGACATATATCTTATGTTTACTTTACTATAAAATTATTTACATGGTAATGAGCCCGTTTTTGTTGTGAACTCTTCAACTTTTTTCTCAAATATATTTATAACGTTTTTATTATCACGCCAGTCAAAGAGCATGAAATATCGCAGAATAGAACCAACTATTTTACAATATTTCTGTAGCTCTTAGGTCTAAAATGGCCAAATGTCGTAAATCACTATATTTAGGCACAGTAATTTCACAGCTTTTTTGTGACGTTATAATAAACTATTTTCAATAAAAAAACAATACCATATATGAATGCATATATATTTTAAAAAAATAAGTATGTCTTTTTTTATGTACATCAACTCTCGATAAAATATTGAAAAGAAAAAAATCTATTCGACATTGGATTTCATGTTGCTTTTTTAGGAATCAAACCCGGGGTATCAAGCATAGCAAGCGAACGCGTTTGCCAGTTCACTAAGAAGCGGACTTATCTTCACTCGATTTCCTTATTCAGGATTTTTATCCGAGAGTAGCCAATGAGTCAAAAGCACTCGACCAGGATTCTAAATCTATTTTACACATCTTACGTCATATTTTGTTATGTGAGAAAATAATGTTATCTCTCTGGGGTGACTAAAGCATAGATACCGGTTTTCAATAATATCAAAAATATTGTTTATTAAAAACGCCGACATTGACTTCTATATTACTGCGATTTTAAATTTATTTTGTCTAGTTTTAAAGTTTCAAAATCCAAACGTGATTTTTTGTCATATTATACGTCATTCGGCTCATTCAGCTCTAATCAGAATGCTATTTCGTTCAACCACCCTCCGTCACTACCCTTAGTAGCGACAGTAGTGAGCTAGTCGTTTTAGATAGTTAACATTACTACCCATGCTCGCAACAGCACGCTGAATATTTTCATTATTTAAATTGTATTTAATGTTCACAGACTTGCTTAAAAGTTCCAAATATTTGTTGTATATTTAGTTGAATTTGTGAAAACATCGCATGGTGTGTTTTAAGAAATGTATAGAAACATATATCATGTTTGTTGAGTTAAATATCTAACTATAGCGTTTAAAATACACGTAACTACCTAAGTTTAAATTGAGATTGTACACCTTAAAAATAAACAGTGAATTTAATAAGTATTGTTTACTTTGAAACACTTTTACTTCCAGGATTTCCATCTTTTACAACGATTTTCCTAACAAACTTTGTAAAATTGGTGGAAACCTGTTATTGGTTCCGAGTTTATACAATTTACCTGTCGTTTACTATAAATATGTATGTAGAACTGCTGGTTTCTCAAAAAATATGAAATAAAATACCTCTTATATATTTTTTTGTAAGAAAGAGAGAAATACTTGATTTATTATAATTGACTGAAATAAAATTTTCCTACCATGTCCTAAAAGTCGTAAAATAACTTTTATTATTATTATTATTGTAATAATTTTAAACGAACAGCTTAAAGCTTTTGTTATTTTAATGAAAGTTAGCTGTTAGCACACCTTAACTTTTCCGAAACGAATCAAGTCCTTTTTGAACCCATTGAGACTTCACATTTAAATCAGCTCTTGTGGGAACTTATTACAACCATCAGCAACCCTCTTACTCAGGAAATACTTCCGTGGATTTATATTGAATCTCGTTTTCCCCAGCCTGAGACTGTGGCCTCAAAGACGAGTATTTTTTTAAAGCTTGAACATGGGATCCAAATTTGGGTAGCTGTAGTGACGGTTTTACGTCTTGTATGTCTCTATCAGGTCCTCCCTTTTTCGCCGTTCCTGCAGCGTTGTGAGACCGAGAGTCTCTCCACATATGGAATCTGTTTTATTCTCTGCGACAACTTTGTACCTCGTCTTTTTACTCTTTCCAACAAGTTGATATCCTTAACAAAATAGGGATTCTATACCTGAAACCCGTATTCGAGAGTAAGTCTAATATAGGTTGTGTAAATTTTTAGTAGCATATTTGATGTCATATATGAGAAGGCTTTTTTTACAAGTAGATAATTGAATTGGATTTTTTTGATATGGTTAATTTGTGAAATTTCCATTTTAAATAATTACTTATTGTTATTCTGAGGTTTGTTTGTTGAAAAATGGAAATAAGTGTGGAAGAGTGGGATTTAACATTTAAAAATATTTTTTTAATTTCAAAACTATTTAAAAATAGATTCCGGAGTACTAAGATTGTATTTTCTTTTGCAAATGGTCTTGACAAGTATCCCACAAGAATAGGAAAAGAGAAAACAGAAAAAGTGCATGGATATAAGTATTTTGGAAGCTAGTTCAACGGCGGCCTCCGTGGTGTAGTGGTCAAGACGCTTGACTCACGCACGGAAGGTTCCGGGTTCGATTCCCGGTGAGAACACTAAAATTAAAAATGTGATTTTTCTCAAGCCTGGATGCTCTGTGATGTAATTCACCACTGTAATTAGGCCTCCTGGCCTGTTGTGGTGCAAAAAAAAAAATAAAATGATAGGATTTCCATCTCTGCTAAAAATATTTATACCTACATGCACTGTTGGTAAAACGGCTAACTGTGTAACTGGTGTCGACAGTTCGATTTCACCAGTTCGAAGAAATCAAAAAAAAAAAAAATCTCAATTAGTCTAGATGTTATGTTGATTTTTTATAACTTTCTTCCGCGCCTTCTCTTTTCCACTAGATGATTAGCCTCTGAAATAGAAGCTTAGCGAGTAATCTATTTAAAAAAAAAAAACACTTTCAATCGAAGCTTTTTTTAAAACATAAAAAAGGTGTGTTCATTGTTAAATTTTCACAATTTACGGTGAAGTATTTACCGTTTTAAACAAGAATGCCGATTTATAGAAAAAAAACATTTAAAGATTCATAATATATTTACATAATTTACAAATATTTTGGTCTTATTTACAACAATAAATAAACTTTTTGCATTTTTATAAAATAATATTTTGTATTGTACCTAAATTAAAAATTGTTCACTACTCGGATTCCGGGTTTTGTGCTTGTCTTGTCATCTTAGTGGACCTGGAAAATAATTTCAAAAAAATCATTATTTTACCCTTCCTGAACCCTGTAGTATTTAGGACCTTACGCTTCGGATATTGGTCAGTGTTAACTACCTAAAAATAAATATTTTACTTTAACCTTGTCGGAACCAAACCGGATACCAGACGCATTGCAGACACACGATTTCGCCACTAGACCACGAGGCACACTTAAACATGAATATAAAATTGTGTTTTTACAGTGAAGAAACCTGAAACACACTGTTTTTACTTTCAAGGAGTAAAAAATGATCCAGAAATACTGTGATTGATACACCAATAATGCAGTGCCCAATGCCTCGTTAGATGCAGATAAGAGAATGTAGTTAACAAAATACTATTTTGTGTTTGTTTAAATATTTGTAGACAATAACTGAAACGTCTACCCCTACCAGGAATTGAAACTAGGACCTCAAGTATGGTAACCAAACGGACTAATTACTATTCTTATAGGCGGATTTATCTTCTTTCCATTCTTTTTAATCAGAATTTTACCTGAGGGTAGCAGTCGTGTCGAAAACACTCCTCTAGGTTTTCAGTTCTGTATCACACACAGAATTGTATTAATATATATTTTTTAAACTATTTGTGCATACATTTTTATAAAATTGCGGGCTACCAATAAAGTAAGAAGTATTATTTATAAACGCTTAGTTTCAAAATGCATACAAGAAAAACATGTAAAATAAAAACAAAAATAGACTAAGCAATATGCGTATATAAATTAAAACATATTAATACAAAGAGGAAAATAAGAAAAAAACGGGATGGAAGAGAAAAAAGACTACAGGTGAAATTTAAACAGAGCCACTGTAGAAACATCTTTGATAGAGGATGAGAGATGATTCCACAGTCGCGCCGCATGGGCACTTTAATATGATTAAGAGAATAAGGAGGAATAATTATTGTGGGTGGAATCAAGATTTCATACACCTGAACTCAAACAAATTATAAAAACATTCGATGGCTCCATTTAATATTTCGTCTGTTTGTTGCTTCAGTGCGTTTTCAAACTACGCTTAATGTATTTTTCTACTGTACATAAAATTTTATTTAAACCTTCATTGATTACTATTTTATTTACCTTCATCAAAATATTGCCCCTAATAATCCTGTTGTCTTGTTCATTCCGTTCTTCAAAAGATCTGTGGTTTGAGAAATTCCTGTTTCTGCAAGTTCCTTGGCTGCATCAAAGATACCGGCCTAGGACATAAAAAATATCATTTGTTATTATTTAATTTTACATCTCGTTCACCAGATTATATGTTTTTTGCATGCATGTTTCCAGCTCGAAATACAGGGGAGCACCTTTTTGAATTTAGGCTCTTAAATGTTAGATGCTAAACAGTATGAAAATAGGGTAAATGTTTACTGTTTAAACCTCTCGGGCCAAAAATCGGCCGTTTGAAACATTGCTGTTGAAAAAATCTAACAGACCTCTTATTCCTTTATTTTTATTTTTTTAAAGAAAAAAAAATATTTTTGTTTTTATGATTTACCCAAATATTTGATTTTGAAGGCCATTTTCAACGAGTTGTAAATAACTAAACAACTTTATTGAATTCCAGATTTACTGAAGCATGTACCTGGTCAACATACCCGCCATAGATTTCATTTTTATTTGGCAAATTCTACAACAAACTATCACATTGTCTCTTTACAGACTCCACAGAAATGGTAATCCGTATGAAGGTAAGGCTGATATTTTTGGTTCTGTGTCTGGAATTATTTTTGTTTTTTTGTATTTTTAATTACATATGCAGGTGTGTTTTTTTACGCAGCGTAGGTGCGTACATATAGAGCAAAAAAACAGCGAAAAAATGTAGAAAACGAGGTAGATCGAGAAAGATGTGGCGAGACCAAATCTAATAAAAACTTGAAAATAGATGTGTCAAAAGTCGGAATAATAGGCGTGTGTCCTTATGGCAATTAAGAACAAGCGAGGTCTGCATGCAAAGATATAGTAAAGTGATATTTTTTCCTCTCTACAGGAAAATGGCGTGAACGAAAATGTAGTCCGAGAAAATATAACTACATATCTGTTTATCGTAGGTAACTAAAATAGCTCAAAATTAGACAGCGGAGAGACTATCACTACCTCTAACTTCTGTTTATTCTACTTTAAAGTCCTAACGCTCCTGTATAATATATACCACCGTAAAAAAAAATAACAGTTTGTTGTTTAACCTCTTCGTTCTAATTCTTAAAACACCCTTTTAATTCCCATCCGCAATTCGTTTTTCTTCTCTAACTCACATAGTGTCTATGCGGCTGGACTGGAAATCATCTTCCATTTAATAACAAGGATGTCTCTACAGTATCACTATTTAAATCAATCTAAAGAAATATTTCTTTTCCCTTCCTAAATCTATCCTCTTTTACTCCTTTTTTTATATTCTTTTTTCCCCTAGTGTTGATTTAAGGTAGTTAATATACAAATATTGTTACTTCTATTTTTGTGTGTCTTTATTATTATTATTATTATTAATTTCTGTTGAAAACGCTTTGAAATTTTAATTATTTTGACTAACTTTAACACTTTATTTTATTGGTTGGTTTCAAGAAATTTCCATTTGGAAATAAGCCTGCCAATTTACAATTTATATTATGTTTAAAAAGTTAAATAAAAAATTTATATAAAAATATCAACACGATTTTGTTTATTTATTTTTTGAGTTATTTTTTGGGCTTATACCCAAATGACAATTTCTTCCAACCAACTATATAAAAAAATTCATCTTCATTTTTTCGGTCTGAACCTTTCCCTTTCTGTTCTAAAAACACCCGCGCGTTACGGTGCTGTGCAGTCACTACACATTAAAAAAAAAAGAGATTTTAAAAGGGAAAAATGGAATATTTATAGGGAATGTCTTTAATTAACCTTAATTTAACAATGTTTTGAATATGTCCAAATGCTTGCAGACTGACAGTAAGTTACTGACAGATTATAAGCCCTGTAAATGCCTAGACTTCCATATTCCCTTCTCAAAAATGATTTGCCTCTCTGTTGCAACAAATTTAAACTATAATTTAATTCAAAGATGATAATATTTCAAATCTAACTGATGAAAACATGAAAAAAACATTGGGTATCGCTAACGACTCAGGCAAAACGTGCACCCGCGCCAATTTCCAGAGATCTACTAAGTAGCTAGTACTGGACTACGTTACTGGACATGTAGTGAACGTGTAACGCCAAGTGTTTTTGGTAGATTTTTGATGATATTTGTAATTTATCTCCGATTTCCGATAAAATACTTTTCTGTGCCTAATAAGTACTTATTATTTAATGAAAAAATATTTCAGTCGATACTTTAATGTGTAATGGAGGATAACTGAAAATCTAGACACAATATTAATTATATTTATAAAGATAAAATAGTTATTAGACGCAATGTGTACTAGCTACACATCACCGGGGAGGGGTTAATACCTCTGTGAAAAACCACAATGAAATGCATTTATCTTCTAGCAATTATATACGTTAATTCAATTGATTAATTTGATACTAGTTTAAAAGAAAATAAAAGGAGAGGAAGAAAAGAGTATTAAACAATATTAATAAATAAATATCACTCGAAAATATCATTTTATTGCTGGGAATTAAAAGAAATCTCTAAGGAATGTGAACGAAAAAGTATTCTATGAATTGATAAGCTTTAAATTGATTAGAAAGATTAATAAATTTTGATGCACGCAGAAAACGAGAATGACCGAGAAAGGTTTAAAACATGTCCAAATCCAACAAATACTTGTCAAAAGTCGGAATAATCGGTGACTATTATATACGAATAAATCATCTGTACCTATGCAAAGACAGAATGATTTGGAGTTCAATCATCTCTGCCAACCCTTACAAGGAAACGGCGTGATGGTTCGTTTTGTTTTTTTTTTAAATTGATGTACCTATCAATATAACATACTGAAATAATTCCGTTAAAAATAAAAGAAATAAAAAATAAGATTTACTTACGTTTACAACCACAAAAACCAAAGCAAAGATTAAAAACACCCTGAACAACATTTTGAAATGATTTGATTACTAAACGTTGTCACTGAGTCAATTAAGTGTGTCTAATGGCTTCGTTTTTTCCGCCTTATCTTATATATCATCTCGAAATTGCAATAAATTTCCCTAAAATTATCCATGTTCATTAAAATGGTTATTTGAACAGATGTTCAGACAATATCTAGTTATCGGTTCAAGTTATTTTTCTTACATTGAACACAAATTTTCGACGATCGTTTCGATTAAAGGAAACCAAAATAACCATACATCTGTGTTTTTAATTAAATTTATTTTCAGTGGGTACCTAACCTACTGAATAAAAACCCTCAGTACACTACGTGAGATAAAAGTTTTTTATTTAGATTATTTTAACAAAATCTTGCAGCGAGAGTTAGTAGGTACATAAAGAAATCAAGAATAGAAAATACTATCACTTTGTCATTATGTTTTTATATTATTTATTATTTCGGCTTTATACATATATACACCTGATGACGCAGGCTTGACTATCCAAAACTAGTGAACTAATATTTCAAGAGATTTCAAATTAAGATACTTGTAGTCTCTATTATATATTATTGTTTGTTACACGAAAAAAAACTGCATGTTTTAATCCTAGATCACCAAACATGTTTTCTAGTAACAGTGTCAATAAACATAAATTTAAAAGACTGCAACAAACACTCTCATCATCATTTACAATCACGTAATAGTGCATAGTGCACTGTATTGGTACACCGATCGCAGTGTATATTGATCATTTTTGTTACATGAAGGTTATATGATCAGTCTTACGCTTCAAGTACCAGTCCAGAGACTATGAAATATTCTGGTGTAAAAACACGTTTTTAAATAAATATTTCATATCAAACATGTCAGGAATCGAACCCGAAACCTTTTGCATGGTGGGCAAATGCGCTGACCACTGCACCACGAGGCCGACAAACACTTTACGGGCAGTCAACATTTCTGACGGTTCTCCGACACTGGCTGCAATAAAAATCGCCGTGTCGATCTTGAAAAACGGAACACCACCAGGAGTTGACGATATACATCCGGATTTTTTTTAAAGCAGCATCACTGGCACTGTTGGCTCTTTGGGGAAGAAGAGAGGTGCCCAAGATACTGGATAAATGGGGAGATCACTGCATTGCACAAGAAGAGTGATCCATTAAACTGTGATAAAATATATTGTTAAATTTAACTTCGTTTCCTGGAAAACGTGATTTTTTATTTCTTTATTTGAACATGTTAGACAATTTTTATTGTACATTGGTGGATTTATTGCCAAATGACAACTTGTTTCGACCAACTTACAATGATGATTTCACCAAATAAATGTATTCTTTAGTTAATTTAAGTTTTTTTTTTTTTTTTTTTATTGCTCTAAAAAACTTATATCTTTTCAAGTACTAATGTTGTATTAATTTTTTCATTATTATAATCTAGTTATTTCCAACTCTACTGTTAAATATTTATATTTAGAACATAACATTTTCTCATGGTTATTGTTATCTTTTATTTAGAGATGTTATGTTTCTTTTTTACTTTTTTGGTTTTTGTATTATATATTCACTAAATTGTTTAGTTTTAATTATTCTATTATTGCAGATTATGTACTACATTATTATTGTGCACTGTTGTGATTATTTCTGTAAAGCATTTTTTTGTAAAAGTTTCTTTGAACCATTGATGTATAAATAACTTTCGTGGCATCACGCTGCTTAGTGTACCTGAAAAAGTACTTGCATATTTAATACTGAAAAAAAATTGAGGACACATTATGCGAGTATTTAAGGAAGAACCAGGCAGATTTCCTACCTGGTAGATCATGCGTGAATCATATCCATAACACACGCTGTATTCTGCGAGAGAACAATGAATTAAATAGTTCCATGGCTATGTGCCTTATAGATTACGACAGAATAGTCCGTACAGACCTTCACTCTGGAAAATACTAGAATCATATGGGGTGCCTATAAAACTAGTCGAACTTATCAAAGCCCTCCACTTAAGTTGTGAATGCTAAATCGAAACTAATGATGTTGTCACAGATTGGTTTGAGGTAACCACCGGAGTTTGTCAAGGTTACGACCTTGCACCGTTCATTTTTATAATCCCCATGGACTTCTTCCTAAGGAAGTCAATTCCACTAGATTGAGGAATATCCATCTCCTCCTTTCAAAAACTAGAGTATGCTGATGATGCGGTTATAATTGTCGATTCAGTCACGGGTCTTCAGGCCAATGTAGATAGCCTAAATAAGTTCTCCGCTTGCATGGATTTAAAAATCAATATTGCAAAAACACATGTACTGTATTAACACTTCATGTTTTGATGCCCAAAATCCCTTAACTCTGTCAAACCAAGCCATTGAAACGGTCGAGAGTTTCAAATACCCGGGAGTGTATGTTAGGGAATATATTTTCAAAAAAACTGGGAGTTCGGCTAGGAAAAGCAGAATCCACATTCAACGCCTGCATAACATAACATATTTTCCTCTATGGATGCGAATCGTGGCACCTCACTAGGGATAAAAATAGCAAAATACCAAGTTTTTAGAATAAATGTCTCAGAAAAGTCTTAGGTGAGTGGTGGTTTGACTTTGTACGGACTGAAGTAATAAAAGAACGGCCGCAGCAAACTCCGATGACAACTGTCATCAAGGGGATGCGTTACGTTTGCCTAGGCCATGTACTGCGAATGCCTCCGGAGAGCCTTAACCACGCTTGCCTTCTTTACAAGGCTTTAGGTTATTGATATCCCGGACGTCCACTGCTGACTGTTTGTCGGCAGTTCATGTCAGATCTACGAGACGCGAATCTGACTTAGGAGGATGCATATGAGCTGGCAGCCGACAGAGATTCCTAAAGGATCTTCGTGGACACCATATGCGCCAACTAGGGAGTGGACATTAAATGATAAAATGATGAAAAAAGTGAAGAAATAAAATGTAAACATTTTTAATGGCAGCCTCCGTGGCGTAGTGGTCACGCTTGACTTGCGCACGGAAGGTTCCGGGTTCGATTCCCGGTGAGAACACAAAAAAAACTCAAGGGATTTTTCTTAAGCCTGGATGTTCTGTGTTGTATTTCACTACTATAATTGAGCCTCCTGACCTGTTGTGGTGCAAAAAAATAATAATAAAATATAAAAAATGTTTATTTGCTAAAAAGTGTCTTAAATTTAAACGACGAAAAATTTCTTTTAAAATCTGTTTAAATTGGCTAACAAAAATGATTTCTCTTATGGTTTTGTGAAACAATAAATTTCTCGAATTAAAAATCTGAAAAAAAAGCTACCATAACTATGTATTTACTAGGTACTGTTCTTATATTTATTTGAACAGTATCGCCTTGAATAAATTATAGAAAAGAATTCATAGAAGTGTTTATTAATAATGACTATAAGATATTGTTTATACAGATGTAGGGACTGTCGAATTTCTAATTAATTCATTTTTAAATTAAAATAATTGTCAATGTTCAATGTAACGGCGTCGTTGTATTTTATATCGTAATCGAACGGTGCAAACCAATATTGGTGTTAAATCGGCTTAATATTTGTTCACTTCGTGTGTCGGTCTGACGATTATTTACCTCGGATGACGCAAAACGAAAGAGGAAGTTATTTACAATGGAAACCAATGAAAAACTTAAGAAAACAAAGTAAACGTAGTAATAATTTATTTATTTATTTACAAGAATGTTCTCAACAAAAAAAGTAGCATTTTTTGTGTTAATAAATATATTGATACACGTAATAATAAATGTAATAAAAAAAAATTGTAAATAAATCATAGATCTACCTACATAAATTATAATATCTACACATACTTTATTTTTTTATTGTCTCATTGCTAGTCTAACAAGGGTCAGAACTCTGTTCTGAGTCCGGCGAATGTTTTTTTATGTATTATGTTTTTTTTTTAATTTCGTTACAAAAAGTAAAACTGTATGTAATCAAACTTATTGTTTTTTTTCGCAACACATAATATTACTTGTACTAGGATATAATCAGACATTACAATATTTTGAGTTTATCCAAATGTTTGTAGACAAAAGACTGGGTTTTACCCGCTAGGGAGTCAACAAGATTAATAAATTACAACAGGGATGGAAAATATGTGAGAGAAGTAAATATGGAAGTTTAGGCATTTGCAGGGCTTACGACCTGTCACATTGTAACATTCACCATTTTGCTTAGGTTTAAACAGCCATATTTCCTCTATTCTTCCATGTGTTGAGTTAAGTGAAGTCAAAGAGCTGAAACCCTTATTGTTCTAAATAGATTCATCTGATCGTAGTTATTCACATACTAGGCAACGCCTGAAAACAATTTTTCAATTATTAAACTTATTTAGTGGTGTCTTTTTCATAGCTTCATTTCATGTCCCTTTTTTCACATCTGTTGATAATCTTTATAATGTCGATTATTAATATAGATGATTTTTTGTTTTTTTTTTATTTATGTCTTGATATGTATAAAACTAACGACTTACCTTTACCAGGTTCCAGTAAAAACTAAACACACTGTCTTGCTCAAACCTATTTGTAAAGAAATGTCCTAAGCCCAAACAATTATTGTGTTTAATGAAGATACTCAGGAACATTACTGACAGAACCCTTTGTGAAAGAATACGAAGCACAGAGTTCCTAAGGATATGCGATGATTAGGAAATTGTAAGACAGGGAATAGGAAAGGCAAAAAAGAAGGTTCTGGAATGAGCAATATGATCATGTGATCAAAATGAATGGCTGTAAGAAAAGCAGGGTACAGTTTGCCAACCCCAAGAACGACCTCCAAAAAAACGGAAGGACAGCCGGCAGTCCACCTTTCTAGAGGAAACTTGGTTATTAGAGTAACTGGCCAACAGACAGAAAAAAGTGGAAGAAAAAGAATCGTTTGTATTTTTAATGACCTTTGATTTGAATAAAATTAAATATTTTATTTTCTTTTATTCTATTAACATAAATGGCAAATCTGTATTTTACAAATATTTAAAACACTAACATATTTTGGTTAATATTTATTTTTTGGTTTTTTTATAAAAATTAAATTTCCTTAAACCCAAGATTTATAAAAAAAATTAAACCTTAAAATTAAACAAGATTTGTATTTAAAAAAATATACAACATATTCACTAGAAAGTTTTAATAATTCAAGAATAAATGCAAAAAACTAAATTAAATAATAAAACATTCTACAGTAACACTAATAAAATCATAAGTACTATTTTCATACATCTGGGCAAAGTGAACAAAAAACTGTATATATTATGAAATGCATGAATTAATAAATATAATTACCATTCACCATCTTTGAAAAAGTTAAAAAGGTTTGTTCTATAGGAACAATACCCTACACTAAATATATCAGATACGTGGGAATAACTATTGCCGAGTTTATGAAGTTTATTTAATACGGCATTACAAGTATACACTGTCCGTGAATTGTTGCTACAAAACGGTGGCACCTGTCAAGTCATTCTTCCAGGCGCCCTGAAGTTGATGAGAGATAATAGTTTACGGCAATCCCATATTGAACTTACAATTTTGAATAAATTTAAAAGGTCTATAATTTTTCTTCCATCGTTAAGTTTCAACAAAAATTTTTTTTTAGTAAAAAATAAAGCAATATTCAGAAATGTTTAATGAGGTATGATTATGTGAGTACCTTTTTTGTCATTTTCAAACGTGAAACAGTGTCACTTCAGTGAGTAGAAATGTCTTTTGAGGCACATGGAATTACACCTTTTTTAACATTTTAACATCAAGTGTCAATAAATCAACTACTGACAGAAAGCTGTAATGATATCCCATCGTTCTGTTACTATAAATGGATAAGCAAAGGAACAAACACCTTATTTATCTCAAGACTGTTTATCATTTTCGTGCATCTCTCTATCATATCAAGAGTTAGTTGAAAAACAATGCGAGTGCAATGTCTTGTGGTTAGGAAGCTAATAGCAAATTCTCGTTTAAGGTCTATCTTCTAATCTAACGTCACCTTACGCGTTTTATTACAAAATAATTAATTGAAAGTTAAGTTAGGTTGTGTTATTCAATAATAATTTAATGTAATACTATCTCAGAATAATCTACACCATAAAAAAACTAAAGATATTAAACTAAAGATATCTAAAGAGTTTCCAAAAGAGATTAGGGATTTTGTGTACTGAGTCTATGAAATCACACGTCCACATAAGTAGCTAGAGTGTCATCAGAGAGAAATATTTATTTATTTATTTTTAAAAAACAAACAGTCGACAATGATATGATAACTTTTTTTTTTAATCCAGTTTACAGACAGACCAGCAAAGTTTCTAAATAAAAATCATACAGATTATTAAATTGTGTTACAACAAAACGATGTGTTTATGCGTATTTGTATGAGCGTAAGTGTAGATGTGTGTTTATGTGTATTAGTGTGAGAGTAAGTGTTCAGGTGTGTGCATCATTAAATAGTTAGTGGGATTGTATCGCAGCCAGAAATAATAAGTCTTAATTTATTTTTAAATAAATTAAGGGACATGTAAAACATATCAATAGATTAAAATAAAAACGTTATAGTTAGAGCAAGAACGAGAAGATTTTGGAGAGTATAAAAGAGTCTACTTTATTATTTAATAATTTATGTAAAAAGCATAATTCAGATACAGTGCGTCTATTTTTAAGGGTAACATATCCATTTTGCTTGGCAGATTGGCTGTAAGTACAAAGAATTTTATTGTTTTAATAATCTAGGTATTTAAAAAATTTTCGTTGAACATTTTTAATCCATTCTATGTTTGTTATGTGTTGAGGGCTCCACACAACGGATGAAAACTCCAAATGACTGCGTGCAAAAGTGTTTTAATGTATTTTGTTTTTTAAAAGGTTTGGAAATTCTTAAAATGAACCTAGCATTTGGTACACTTTTTCAACAATAGAATTATTATGAGACCCAAACAGCAATCTTATATCAAAAATAACTCCTAAGTCTCTATAAAAATATATTGTATTCGTTAAGTTATTACTAGATATTAATTTTATTTTGCGCATTCATCTGAATTATTTTATCTACATTACATATAGTTACCTAATATTTACCCTTTTTAAAATTTTTAAAAAAGTGACGCAAATACCACAATTAATCTGTTTTACCAAGAGCACGAGAATAGAACTTAATTTTAAAAAAACAGAGACTCTGTTTGGTGCCCAATTTTTGTGTGAAAATGACAAAAACAAAAGAACAAATTCGTTCAATCAGTCGTTTATTGACAGTGAGCGGGAACAAAGAACACAACATTATTACGGGTTTACCTACATAGATAGATGCAACAAAAAAATACATAGTACATTGTACTGTACAATTAGGGATAATGGGCAAACATATATTTTTTAAATGCATACATGGTATAAAATAAATAAAACAATTTATTTCAACAGAGAGGGAAAACATTCTTAAGAAGGGAATATGGAAGTCTAGGCCTTTACAGGGCTTATGACCTGTCATTGGCTGGTTTAAGTGGCCACGTTACACACTGTGTAACATTCACCATTATTTCCTACAGTTGAAATCCATATTTCCGGATGAAAAACTTGATGAAATGTGGATTTTTAAACATCAGCAGAATGATGAATGCTACAGAGTGTGTAAAGTGGCCACTAAAACCAGACAGTGAAAACCAGGTGCTGGATATGAGAGAATTGTACCTAAAAGAAGCACTTACACACTTCTGGTCAAACAATAGGGAGAGGTCTCAGCAAAATGTCCGTACGAGGTTTTCCCAGAGCATGAATTATGTCATACCCTTAACCCGTACGACTTTTGCTTAGAGACATCTCTCAATTATCGCACCGAGAGTGTTCAATATTTTGGAAGAGCGTTTTAAGCTCACAAGGACAAAAACTATTTTCAAGAAAGAAGTTAAGCACTGGATTTTTCTTAGTGGGAGGGATTTGAGTAGGAAACTCCTTGATAATTTTCCAAATGTTTGAGTTGACTGTTTACCATATTGATGTGCCATACATATATGAATTTAAAAAAATGCTAGTCCCATCTAAACACAGGACTTTTAGTCCCATAGAGTTGGGACTTATGTCTCAAATAATGTTTGCTCACCATTCTGCCCATGTTTGAACATACACATTTCCTCAAATCTTCCATCTTGAAATAAATTTAAACATGAATAGCTCCCTAGGGAGGAAATCCAGCCAGTCTGCAAGCATTTGGACATACTCAAACAATTTTAAATAAAACAACTTTGTTTTTAACCACTACTTTTTCATAATTTTTTTTTCTCCGACCGGTTTCAAAGCAATCAAACGAAGAAGCTTGTTTGCTGTGAAACCGGCCGGTGGAAAAAAAAAATACTGGTTAACAACAAAGTTGTTTTATTTTTTTTATTATAATGAATAACCACAAAGTAAGTGCTTTAAATATAAACTTTAAATTGTATACATGGTATTTTAAAATATTATCCTGTGCTATGTAAATGTGATTTTGTTAAACGCCAAATAAAGATTATTTATTTTTATTTATTTTATTTTTATTTATTTATTTAATCCAATATAAAATACAATACAAATACATAGTTAACAAAAATGTCTATACAATAGGTAGGTACATTCAATATATATATATTTTTATGGATATAGCCACTCCACTGGCCCACAGGCACGTTCCGGAGTGTCAGTGTATTTTTTATTCATACATAATTGTACATAATTTCACATCAATTGTGTAAAAATTTAAAAGAAATAAAAATTTAAAAGAAATAAAAAATTAAAAAATTAAAAATTAAAACATATCTACATCAATAAAACGAAAAAGGATTTTCAAGAAACTATAATTACATTCTTATATATGAAACATATTCCTCAGCTTCCTGTCTAGTCTTTTTAGTAATCTTTTTAGTAATTTAGATTATTATTATCATTTTTATTTTTATTATTATTATAACTCAGAATCACTCGTCATTTACGTTTAAAATAACACGCCTTTTTTTCTCACATAAACTGTTTTAATGCCTAATTATTTTAAAATTGAAATTAACAATAATAAATGTTATTCGTGTGAAGACAGTCATTTAACTTTTAATTGTTTATACATACATGGCGTTCTCCGTACTGATGTGAGGTTGCTGTGATTTATTCCCGTATACAGGGGGTCCTTATTTATATTTGTTGTGACCCTAAAATTGTCTGACCCCACGTGATCAATGGACACGGCCTAGCACATAAATTACTACAAGGTGCAATGAGAACTTTACTATAATCGTGTATTGTGTTCTCTGTTTTGAGCTATATACAGAGTGATTTTTTGCTAGGCACATAAATTACACATATATATAATAAATCCGTGTCCGGGTGGATGAAAATACAGTTATATGTATGTGAAATAGAACCAGAACCGTCGACGAGTGTTTTCGATATCACCATCATCAAACTCTAATCCCCATCAGGTGGTGCATAAAGTACAGCATTGAAAAAGTAAATACTATTTCGATCATGTGTTTTATTTATTTTTTATTGAAATAAACGGCACTTAGTGCCTTTTACATATTAGTTACAAATACAATTAAATATACATACATGTAAGCATAAGTAAAACAGAGCATTTAAAACAATATTATTAATCAACAAATTAAGAAAGTCTAAAAAAGATAAACTTTATAAAATAATAAAATATTACCAGTTATAGAATTATCGATAAAAAAAAAGATAATTTGGTATTAAAAATACCTTGAACCAGTTTAAAAAAAAAACTAAGAAAACAATTTACAATAACGTTAAACGAAAAAAATTAAAATATAAATGTATATATTGTTATTTAAAACTAATACTTGGGTAAATAGTATATATCGATGTATAAAAATATAAAATGATCTAAAAAAAATGATGAAGAGAAATATTTTGTACTTATAAATCAATTCAAGAAAAGAAACTAAAAAATATAAAAGAACACTAATAAAGAAGTTTAAACAATTCTTAACAATAGTAACAAATAGTTACCTAGGCTCTTCGCGGACGACAACAAAATTCTCAAAATAATTCAAACTTTACAAGACTGCTTTCTTCTTCAATCAGACATTAACTCTTTTAACCGATGGTGTAAAGTCAATAAATTAGAACTAAATATTAAAAAATGCAAAATAATGTCATTTCATAGAACAAAACAACCAATTTCCTTCGAGTACCTATTAGAAAACTCCAAAATTGATGTAGTCAAGTCCATCAGAGATTTAGGAGTTGTTTTGGACTATAAACTGACAAACAACGAGCATATAGATAATACAGTAAATAAATCACTGAAATTACTTGGCTTCATTAACAGAATATCCTCTGATTTTACTAATGTCCGTACAATCAAAACTCTTTATTGCTCAACTGTTCGCCCTCTTCTTGAATATGCCTCAGTGGTCTGGTCTCCATTCTATGTCAATCGCATAAATCACATTGAATCAGTCCAACATCGCTGGCTTCGAAAAATAGCGTGGATGCTTGGACTAGAGAGAGATAATTATTCTTATGCTGAAATAGAGTCGATGTTAAATATTTCTAGTCTACAAAAACGTAGAACTAATATTGACTCTATATATATGTTCGGCATACTAAATGGTATAATCGATGTTCCATCATTACTGGGACAAGTAAAATTCAATATTCCGACTCGTAGATTGAGAAACAATGAAGTACTGTTCATCGATCAGCATAGAACAAACTATGGCCTAAATTCTCCAATGACCCGCCTTTGTCGTATTGTTAACTCAAGACAGGATCTGGACTTTTTTGGTTTAAGTTTACAACGATTTAAACGAGCACTAAATAAATAGTCCAGATCTTGTCTCGATGTCCCTTATGTTTGTCAATGCTTCTTTCTTTTTTCTTTAAATGTTTTAAACTACTCTTTTATTGTAATATTTAAACCTTATAAATTGTATACATGGACAATGTCCGTTAATAAATAAATAAATAAATAAACTATTACCAATGAAATACAGGAGAAGAGCCGTTCTATATGTACTAAATTTCATGTGAAATGAGTCACCAACGTCCTGGTACTCATTGCCTAGAGAGTGAAGTCTATTGATGACTGCATATGGAAAGGTTAGTTGATCAGCCTTACACTTTACGTGCCAATCCTGGGACAGTGAAATCTCGCATTGAAAGCGCCCCACCCACTTATCCGAATCCGTTTTAGAGGTCTTGTGGCCAATAGCTACAAAGAAGAACAAGGAAGAGAGAATACCAGAGGAACTGCATACCTACCAAATGTACAGAATGTTACTGACAGGATAGCCAAAGCGCTGAAGAAACATAATATAGGAAAAATGTTTAAGACAGTGGAAAAAATAGAGAACCATTTATTAAACCCAAAAGATAAGTATTCCCTGGAAACGGAAGCTGTTTATTAACTTAGTTACCAAGGATGTAATAAAGTGTACATAAGAAAAACAGGGCGCACAGCAAAGAAAAGGATTGACGAACACAAAAAAACGTGTAATCCTGGGCATCCTGACAAATCCGCAATAGCGGAACGCTTTATAGACACCGGACATTTTTTCGCCTTTAAACCGAAAATTTTGCACCAATAATAAAAGAGGCAATTGAAATACACAAATACCCAAGTAACACAAACGAAGACTGCGGGCTTAAATTAAACTCAACATGGTTCCCAGCACTACATACTACAAAAATGAATAGAAATGTGCCTACTGCCGACTGTGATACGGTACAAACTACTAGTACTTAAACACACACTTTTTTCTACGTAACACTCAGTTTACCCTGAAGATGTCTCCTGCAATGGTAGCCAAAACGTCGGAACAAATCCAACCCACACGGTTTACTAAAAAAGGAAACAAATTGATAACAGTGAACGTGAAAACCTTCGCACCTATGTCTTGTGGCCACTTTTCGAATCCGCGCATTGAAAAAAACAATAGTCGGTTTTGCTTTAATGGACGAATAATAACTTTGTTTTATTTTTTATGGGCTGAATTTGGCAATGCTTTGCAAATGCTAGATTCAAGTTAATATTTTTTATATTATTTCATTGAAAAGCCAACAGACATTTGTAAATTTATGAGGTACAATTATACTATTAGAGGCTTCAACATATTATTGTTAACGGTTTTTTTTTAAATTTAAGCCAATCAACAGGCTTAAGTAAGCCCTAATAGATTGGCATTAATGAGTAATACTTAATCTTCACATTCTTAAAATCTACTTAAATTAACAAAGTGTATAATTAACAAATGATATGTATATAGCATAATCTAGGCGGAAATGGCAAGTGTGACATCGCGAGTCAGGAGAGACAACACCGCTTGTTTCTTAAATGCCTGCCCTTGCTGTAGAAACACATCGACAGTAGCATTTAGTGAGATTTCGTTCACTGTTCTGAGGTTCCTTGGTAGAGGGGAAAAGAATCCAATGTTAGTTTTATGATTTCCCACAGCAAAGACAGGATTGGTACGCAAGTTACGGCGAGGTACATTAAGGTTTATCTGAGCAAGGATATCATGGGCATCTATTCAGTTCGATATTAATTTTTGCAAGAATATCAAACCAGCCAAAATCCTTCTGAAATCCAAACTTTAGATATGAAGTACTCTTGATGATCATAATAGTTGATTACGAAAGTATTTGATCCAATTCTAAATTTTAACGATTTTAAAAATTTACGTTGCACCGATTCAATCCGCGTTATATGAATATTATAATTAGGAGACCATATTATAGAATTAAATTCAAGCAAACTACGAAAAAATAATTAAAACATCGGAATTGCATTTAAAAAAAATGTTATTGCAATGTTGTCACAAAAATTAAACATAATATAATTAATTATACACAATTTATTAATTATAAAATGTAAATATAATACACATTATAAAAACATATCTACCTTTGAATATTGGTCACACAGTACAATATAATATGTACAACATATACCATTTATATAATATTTTATATAATATATATAATATTTACCATTACAATACAATATAATATAATACAACTATTGTTGACCATACATTGTTCATTTATTATGTGCCTACATACAGAACTGCACATAACCTGCAAAATATAGGCTGCGGATTCAAGGCGCAACATCATAACTTGAATTTTTTTTTGGAAATTTTATTTTTAAAGGAAGTTAAATATATGTTTTTAATGTTAATAAAATTTTATTTTTGATTTCACAATGTTTCATTTACAAATTAATTTTGAAAAGATTAAGTGGAAAATTAAGAAATTTCGAATACTCGTTTATAGATTAAATGAGCAAAATTGAAAGTTTCCTATTAATTATTGTATATAGTTCAAATTGAATACGTACATTTACTTTATTATTTTTGTGTTTCGGATTACATAACGAAGATATGCAAAGCAAAAATGCCTTTTATGCCTAACTAAAATAGATAAATAAAAAAATCACTGCTCTAGTCTATAATTCAGAGAGAAAATACGAGAATCCGTTTTATGAAAAAAATCTGACAGTGTTTCCTCTTAAGATTAAACAATATTAGGTATACTTACAAAACTTCACTTCATAATGCTTTAACGTAACTTTAAAATGAGATTCGGTGGTCTTAAATAAAATCATCAACCTATTAGGATAGACACACCCTGAGCCTTCTAAAATTATGACACTCATGTCCAAACGCTCAGTCATACCCAACGCGTGTTTAGTCGTTCTTTAACCGGCAGCCCGGTGACATGATCTTGACATTTAATCCAAAACCAAAATGCCTTATTGTGTCATCAAAGCCTGTGAATACCGTTAGGATGAACTTAAAAAAATGGGGTAGCTTTTCATTGGTATATACCTAGGTACTTGTTTATGGTTAAATTCTAAAACTTTAAATATTGTGTTTTCAAATATATAATTATTTTTGCAAACATCAAACTCCTCTTTTTGTACAGGGGTGTATTATATGTAAGAATATGGTTTCCAAAAAAATATTAAATATCAGTCAATATTATTTTTGCATTACCAAAAATCCAATAAAAAGAAATTTATGGGTAGAAATTATACAAAATGTTTAAGAAAAAAGCCTCAAAACGATAAAAATGCAAGTAAAACGTAATTAAAGGAAAAGTTGCTCGGTGGAACAAAATTGTTGTCAATTTTGATGCGTAAATAAACGTAAAGACGGGTTCTGGACCCGTCGATATAAACCGATGTACTTGCATCAAAACTTGAGGAGGGATTGGTAGTGTATCTTAGTAGTCGGTCAGGAGACTTTTATCGTTAACTGTGACGTCATACTGAATCTATGTTATTTCAGTGCGTAGATATGTTTACCGTGACGTACGCTTCCCCTTGTTTCATATTGATGTATCTACCCCAAACTTGAAGGGGAGGGGTCGATAGTGTATCTTCGAAGTAGCTAGAGAGAATTTATCTTCAACCATGTAAAAGTATGACGTTTTTATTTTTTCAGAAATCACTATTAGTGATTGATTTGGAAGAACTGAGAACGTCTGTCAAAGTTGATCGATTTTTTTTTCGTGCATTTTCAGGATTTTTTTTTTATTTTTACGGCGCATAAGAAATCTTTTTTTACATCCAATTCCCCGTATTATGGAACTTCTTCACTTCCGGGTACCGACGAGGTAATTAAACATTTTGTACAAATATTAACATTTTTGGACATAAAATTAAATATGACTTTATAAGCAATTGATGATAACTCTTTTGAATTCCCACTGAAATTGGGGCCCAGGTGTGGATTGATATAATGTTGGTGATATTATTTTAAATCTTGAATTAACTACACGAGTTTCGAAAATTGTGTTAAATGTGACCCCCGTCATAAAGCCTTACGTGTGGCTATTGTAAATCGTTTCTGTACCGCATACCGTTGATCTCACACTGTGCATAATTGCTCATTTATTTCAAGAACCCACCAACAATATAAAATATAATATAAACCCATGTTGTTATTCATCCTTGCAGACAATCATGAGTTATTTTGAAACCTGGCAATTCTCCCTAGCAATTTTTTCAAGCGATTCTTTTTAAATAATCACAGTCTTATACTTTATTTTGTTTATCATCATAATTTATTTATTCATATATATGTACATTACAAAATAAAATATCTTTATTCATACATACAGAAATAATTAGGTAAAATTAGGTATATATAAAAATAAAAAACACATCAGTATACATAATATCCAAAGAATAATATGTTAACAAAGTAAGAGAATCTTGTAACGAAAAACTCCCTCAGAGACGTGAAAAATGTCAATGTCCAAAGTGATATTGTTCAACATAGAGATAGTCCTTCCAACAGGCATAACCATTGGCAGGTTGATCCTGTATATTGGAATGTGAAATGTTGACAGTCTATGTTGACGCTGTCTAAGGTAATTATCAGGAACATAAAAGCTAATGCTCCGCATAATTTCAGGGTTGTCAATAATACCGCGCAACAATCGAAATAAGTGCGTTGTTAAATACACATTCCTTCTAGTCTTCAAACTGCTGTAACCAAGCATACCCTGGAGGAACTCAGTGGGATAAAGCCATGGATAATATCCGCACTCCCTCATGTAGAGAAACCGAAGAAATTTCTTCTGAACCCTCTCCACCATAAGAGAGTACTTTAACTCACACGGTCCCCAAATCATCGAGCCACTCTCGAGTCTACTTCGCACCAACGAGTTATAAAGAATTTTCAGTACTCGTGTACTACCAAAAACCCTAGCAGTACGCAAGACGAATCCTAACATCTTCAATGAACTACTACAAACTGTTTCGATCTGATCATGAAATGTCAGGGAACTCACAAAAGTGATGAATAGATCTTTAACCTTCGCAATCTGCATAAGATTCTGGTCATTCATTCAATAGCGGAAGAATAGCGAAAAATTTACTTATGTTGGGTGTTAACTTAAAGTTTTTTTCTAAAGGAAGAGAAAAAGAAGACAACAAAAAAATGCGAAAATTTGTCAATAATGTATTGTCCTTCATTATCTTACAACGAATTAGTCAAAAACTTATAGCATCCTTACCGAACACTGTGCAAATATCGAAAGCACCTTTGACAGCTTTATTTTCTGGATTGAACGCGAATAGACGAAAGTGTCCATTTTGAAGCATTTTGAAGGCTTGAAATCAAATAAAAGAATATACTGCGTAACGCAAAGGCAAACACAATATCTTGTAGAGTAGAAAATTTTCTTTCGAATGACGTATACCTTTACCATTTTGTTTCACTTTTGGTGCTTGAGTAATAGGTCATTTTTTGTTTTCCTGCTCGAGGTAGATGTAAAATACTAAGCATCATCATCATTGCATGCCCGCTCTCTAGTTGGAGCACATAGTGTCCTAACATACATCTCTATCGGCTGCCAGCTCCTGTGCGTCCTCTCGAGTCGTACTCGTACTTCTAACATAAACTGCCGACAAACAGTCAGTGGCGGACGTTCAGAACGTCGAAAACCTGATGCCTTGTAAAGAAAGCATACGTGGTTAAGGTTCTCTAGAGGCACCCACAGTATATGGCCCAGCCAACCGCATTGCCTCCACTTGAAGACAGTTGTCACCAGGGTTGTAGGAGGGATTTGAGTGGGAAACTTCTTGATGATTTTCCGAACATTTTATTTTATTTTATTTATTTCGAATACAAACAGATGTACAGGTTAAATGAATATTTAAAAAAAAAAACAATATGAAATGTATACATAGTGGGGCCTGCCATCCAATTATATGTATTCACTAAATAATACTGTAATAAAGCGACGACGGCTTGAAGTTTAAACTATATAAATAATAAATATACTATTAATTAAAATAAGATAAATATAGACAAAGCAAGGAGATAGTAGAAAGGAAAAGAAGGAAATTGATAAGGAGTGGTAAAGGATGATTGAAGGAAAGTGAGAGTGGAAAATTTCATTTGATTTAATGATTAAATGAATTATGAATAAAGAGCATGAATCAAGCCTATTAATTCTCTTCTGTACATATTGTATGGAGTGTTTAATATATCAAGACAATTATTTTTTTTGTTAAATGTTTCACATATACGAGGGATCGTAGAATGTTTCCGATGATTAGTTTTAATATATGAATGATCAGCTTTTTTTTTTACTTGTTCTCTCTTTTTTCATTAAATGTCTATCAAATGTTTGAGTTTGCTGTTCACAATATTGATATGCCAGATTTTAAAACAAAAATCTTATTATTATACTTTTGATCCCGCATAATATTTGTGGTTATATACTTGTCCCAACCCAACACAGGACTTTTAGTCCCGTGGAGTTGGGACTTAGGTCTCTAAGAACGTGTTATAACTGATTATAAGTAAAAAAAAACAAATAAGAAAAAATAATGCTGTTTCCGTTTACTTATTATTTCATTCCTTACAAAGTCAAACCACCGCAAATCCAAGATTCTTCTCATAAACCTATTTTCAAAACTCAGTAGTTTGCTGTTTTGGGCCCTAGTGAGGTGCCACAATTCTCATCCATAGAAAATAGTCAATGTTATGCAGGCATTATGTTGGCGGCATTTGGTTTTCACTAAATAACTGTTGAATGTGGCGCCTGCTATTCCTAGCCGCACTTCCAGTCGTTTTTGAAAGCTGCCATTTACTGTAACGTATACTCTCAAATGTTTGAATATTACTAATAGGGGATTTATGTTTTTAATTAAAACACTTTCATCTGAACTGGATTCTTGATTGCTAAATATATTTATTACATTTACGGCACCAAACACACCTCTAAGCATTTGGCTATCAAATAAATAACTCAGATTGAAAACCATCCCAGTAATTATAAAATATTCATTTGGTATCTGTGTCATGATTAAGTTTGTATTTATTAAATACCGTGTTATTAAATAGTAATTGTTTTTAAATAATGCAAATTGGCTTTCATGCGTGCAATGTGTCTTATATGTTTAGAATATTAATAGCTTTTAATTTATTACGAATTTAAATGTTTTAACTATTTACATACATATAATTGACACAGGCCAATCACTACGTCAGAATTTCAACACTTCATTATTTTTGTTTATGTATTTCAGGTGGTTGCTATTATTTATTCAATTTTTGTGTTAATGGCTGTCATTTTGAAATATTTCTATTTTTGCGGTGGGTTGTTCGATGTTTCAAAATAAGTTGAGACTATTTTTGTGATTCAATAATTCTAGTTACTAGTGCTCATATTATTATTAATAATAATAATCACGGTTTATTAACAAAAATAACAATTTATTTATCCACTTAATGTTTTAGGTAATAGATTTCTCTGAATTATGTCTAGTCTACCTACCGAGCTAGTTGCTTATTATCAGGACATGAATTTAGTTAGAATTACTCGCGTTACTATTTGTATCATAACATATTGTGTTTTTAGATATTGAATTATTATAAAAATACTGTACAAATAGTACATATACTATTACGAGTAATTCTAAGTAATCTCAAGTCCTGATGAAGAAATAACCTCGAAATCAGTCGACGTATAACTCAAACGTTAATGTGGTTAATACAAATTTCAAAAAAAAAATTACAAATTTTTCTCGTTTTTATGATTATTTTTTGTCCTTTTTTCAAGACATGGGCTGTTGAGCAAATAAATAATACATTATTTAAACACAATTATTTCTTCGTCTGAGTTGAGATAATAATTTATGTAATTATATTCCCAACGGGGTTTTTGTCTCAAAAAAGTATTATTCTCTCTTATTTTTCAATCCTCCCCATGTGTTATTGAATCACGCTATGTGATTTTTTACAACACAAAATAGCTTATGCATATAAAGCTGCGACAGATTAAGGTACTGGCTTCAGGTGATTTATGAAATCAAAAGCATTCTACCCTTTAAAACGTTAAAATGCATATATACCTCGCTCAATGAATCCATTATATCTTTCGGAGTGCGTGTCTGGGGTCTCACCTTCCAGTCTCATATGGGTAAAATTTATGATATTCAGGTGAGATTGTTGAGGGGAATCGAACCGGATAGCAAAATCCGTGAGGCGAAACATATGGGCGAAGGTGTATATTTTAAATCTTGTAATGTCCTACCAGTAAAACGACTTTGTGACTACAAATTGATTGTAGATCATTTTGTTGATCCAGAATATTAAAAAAAAGTTTCCCACACTCACGACACTAGGTGAAAAACTAAGGGCTCCCTGTTTGTTCCCCGAATTACATATTACTTCTGAAAGCGAACATTAAATTGCGTTGTTCCAAGATTGTTCAATGATCTCAGACAAACCATCGTTAACATGAAAGATCTTCAAATTAAAAAAAAAGATCTGAAGAAATATCTTCTAGATACTTTATATTGCCTGTTTATAAATAAATTTGTAAAATATAAATAAAATAAATGTAATATAAACTTGTCATAAAAAAAATGCGTCCCACCGAAAAGACTTAAGACTTAGTGGGTATGTATTTTTTAATTATAAAATAAACGTTGTCTGCAGCTCTGAAACTGAAAGACTCACCGATTCAAATACATATGCCTTGCTGGTTGAAGTGTTTTACAAATTATTTAAAAATATGTTTTTTGTACAATAATTTGGAGGAGCGAAAAGAGTCAAATTGCGTAGTAAGAAATGTGGTTGGGGTTTTGAATGGAATTAATTTTATTATTACGGAACAGTTTGCTAAGGGGTTAAACGAGTTATGCATATTGTTTTCCGTGGGTTTTTGATGCATTAACCTATTGAATCCCGCGATTATCAGGCACCTTATAAACCATCTAATTAAATTACAAGTTTGCACCTTTCCAGAGTATCTTTACTATCGATCCCGCGAAATACAATCCAAAGTACCCCTCTATTACTACTTAACACGAGCATTGTGACATAAAGTACTAGCTGCTTTATACATTATCATCCTACTGGCAACTCAAGCCAACTACCCACATATCGACTGTGTTTGGGTAAAACAAAGAAAGACACAAAATCGTGATTGTACGTCAACGATATTTTTTTTCGCGCCTCCACTCGTTTGCGAGTGGTTTTGACTTTGGTACGTCGACTTATCTTTTTTTAATATAGCTATGAAACTGAAATTTTTATTTTTTAATAATACGATGGTTTTGATAATGTCATTGATAAAATTGTTTGTTTGCACGTTATCCACGTTTTTTTTTTTTTTTTATTGTGTTTTTTTTTTATTATTTATTATTTTTTGTCTAACTTTTGTACATTATTTTTGCAGCTTTTGAATATTATTTGTTCATTTCTAGTTGATTTTTTGTACATTATTTGAACATTTATTGGATTTTATTTGTTCATTTTTTCTGCAATATTGTTCACTTTTAGTAGGTAATTACTATAATTTTTTTTTGTATGAAAACTTATGTTTTTTTCTACATTATTTGTGCATTATTTGTAAATTGTTTATACATTTTTTATACGTATATTGTACATTAAAAAAAACATTATATCTACATTATTTGTAATTAAAAACCTTTTCAGTCATGCCATAAATAATAAAATTCTTGAATGGTCGAAAAGGTTCAGAAAAAGTAATACAAGTAATTGCAAATTACAAATGTGGCTATTCGATCAGGATTTTATGTATATTTGGATGAAATCTGTTGATGAACTGCTTAGTATTTAAATATTACAACAGAGATGAAGAATTTTTACAGGGGATATGGAAGTCTAGGCATTTACGGGGCCTATAACCTGTCTCCACCTATTTTAAATGACCATTTTATACAATGTGTAAAATTCACCTTTCTGCCTATGTTTGATCATCCTTATTTCTTCCACTAGTTTATTTTTGTGAAGTTGTTATCTGTTGTAAAATGTTAATCTTTTTTTTTTTTCAAAGAACAAATAAATATTTTCGTGAATGATTTACCAGTATTTAATATACACCGCAAGACAAAAAAAATTACGAGTTTACCTGCTACCGCGCCCCTTGACTTTACTGAACCCTTTTTCTAATAAATCCTTTATCGATACCTCTTTCTTTTGTTTAATAAATTAAGGACACTATGTGTCACCTTTCTACAATATTTACATTTTAAAATGTCTCAACAGTCTTGTTTTACCCGCGTTTGAGTGAACATAACACAACAATCATGGAAAGTGCAAAGCAAATGTCGATTGCGATAAAATCCAAAATAATCACATTGTCGCAAGAAAACATATCTAATTGTGAAATATCTCGTCGAGTTGGGTATTCAGAAGGTGCAGTGAGGTTTTTATTAAAAAAAATCCAAGAAACTGGATCCATAGAACGGAAAAAAGGAAGCGGACGGGGGCGCGTGACATCTGCCCGAGATGATCGCTTAATAAAAAAAATTGTTATGCGCGATCGATTTTTAACGGCACCTGAAATACACGCAGAGGTGCAGTCTACCAGCACATCAACATTTTCAGTAAAAACAGTGTCCAGGCGGCTGTTGGAGCATGGTTTCCAAGCACGGAGTCCCGCAAAGAAACCATTACTCACGGACAAAATGAAGAAGGCTAGACTGGATTGGGCGAAAGAGCACCAGAATTGGACCTTGGAGGATTGGTAAAATGTTGTTTTCTCTGATGAATCAAAATTCAACCTTTTTGGTCCAGACGGCAGAAAGATAGTTCGACGAAAACGTGGGGAAAGATATCATCCGTCGTGCGTCACTCGAACCGTTAAACATTCACCCTACGTGATGATTTGGGGGTGCATGACAGCATACGGTTTAGGACCTCTAAATTTTGTACAGGGTACGATGAATGCCATTCAGTACAAAAAAGTGTTAAAAAAACATATTATTCCAACAATCGAGGACATTACGCAGTATACCGCGGACCCAATTTTTCAGGACGATTCTGCGCCGTGCCATAGAGCCCGCACTGTGAGTACAAATATATATATTTTTTAATGCATTTTGTGACCACATGATAAATAATTTATTGTTTTTTTATAGATCAATGAATTCAAGGAGAAAATTGGCTTAAAATCGTTGACGTGGCCCGGGAATAGCCCTGATTTGAACCCGATAGAAAATTTATGGGCGATTATGAAAAAAAAAGTCGGGAAAAAAAAATCAAAAAACATTGAGGAATTAAAAAAAAACTTAATTCAAGTTTGGGAAGAAGAAATAACATCAGAAATTTTAGATTCGCTTTACGCTTCTCTAAATAATAGAATTTTACATGTTATAAAAAATAAAGGTGAATTCACTAAGTACTAAATATTTTTAAATGTTATAAATATGTTTAAATGTAAAATACTTTAATTTAAAATAAAGCGATAAGAACCTACTTCTTAAATATGAATTAAAAAATAACATGTCTTTTATTATTCCATCACAAACACTCGACCATAAATGAACCGTTATGGGTCTCTAAGGTTCGGGTAATCTGATACCTGATATATAATGGCAATTTCTAAGTACAATTCATGAGTAAGATTTTTTATTTTAACCTTGAAATAACGAGTAGTCATCACATATGTCAAACAATATAAAAAAAACTAATTAAATATCAAGAATAATTCATTATATGTCAATTTTAGTTTTTTTTGAGAACTCGTAAATTTATTTGTCTTGCGGTGTATCTGTGGATTTACCCAAATATTTAATTTTGAGGGCCATTTTCAACGAGTTATAAATAACTCTTATACTAGAAAATGGGAAACAAGTTGGAGTAAAGTGGGATTCAAACCACAGATCATTGAGCCTTGAGTCCGACACACCAGTCACAGGACCACAATCCGATTCGTATAACTCTATGGGGGGGCTAGATCTAGTCCCTGTCTGCAAACATTGAGTAAAACTCAAAATACGGTTGTTTATTGTTTGTTTTAATATGTATATAGCCCTGACTTAAAACGGATTTATCTAGCAAGTTGGGACATGTAAATAATGAAAATGATTTCATTGTTTTAAAAGAAGACTATTTTAGTTTCAGGAGAGAACTCATCCAATCGACAGGTAAGATAAAACTAATTAGAAAATAATAAAATCGCGTAACATTTATAACCGAGTTCATTTTTTTATAATGATTTATAACGAAGTGAATGCCGATTGAATTAATTATAATGTTATGTAAAGATTTTATATTCCAGGTTTAAAAAAAAATATTTATACAACTAACCCATGCATCAAATGATATACTTTTGTTATTGTCAAGTGTGACTAAGTGTCAAAGAAAATTTAAACCGCTCTAACGTAAAGTTGAAGAGAATAACATGCGTCGTTGTTCGACGGTCATAACGATTGCATCTTAAATTCTCACATAAAATAATAAAATTACAATTTGGTAATATCAAATGTAAAAATGTGTTATATACATTCTATAAAATAATATTTTCAATAACATGGTATTTTCACAAGTCTGGAATAACGTCAAAAATACAATATGTATTTTTTTTTCGATATCGAGACGAGTTTTCATCAATAGTTTTTGGGGTTAAAAATGAGCACATACATAACGGCTCTCAGCTGGCATTACGTCATTTTGACGTCACGCGTTACAACCGCCGATTGTGCTTCTAGTAAACATTGCGTACAAGTTTGACGCCAAAACATCATAGGTGCCATTTGTTCCACAGGGCGCATTACGTCTCGTTTTCGGGCAATTCCAAACATGCTTATTTTAAACCTTTATAGAAAATTTATCCGACGTCGCACGAAAAAAAATTCAATACCGCTACCATTTAAATTTCATTTACTATTGCTAATTCTGATATTATTATTTTTTTTACGCATAAAAATGCATTTATTTTTTAAATATCTTCCAATCAACCAAAATCAAACTGGTATAATTTCTATACCTTAGAGTTAGGGGATAAAAATGGAATCCCCTTTTTTCTGTTTTGAAGTTCAAATTGCATTACTTATCGCAATACGCTATTTTAGAGTCCACTTTCATCATACTTATATAGTATCTTACTTTTTAATACCGATAACCACAGAACAAACTGTGGTTTTCATTTCCCTATGCCCATAATTCCTAGGTCTGCCTACAAAAATACCAGTCTTGGATTATTTATTTTTATTTCATTCACAAAATACACAAATTTACATAGACACAATTATATGTTTTTTATGTCCCGACTTGTTAGAAAATTCCGTGCTAAGTCGGGACTCTTCGATATTTAAATCAGAAATATTTATTTACATATTAAAACAATAAACAGTTACTCAAAACAATATGCGAAATAATCAAAACAATATAAAAAAATAAAAATAGAAAATATACAAAATAATAATAGAAAAATATAAATAATGAAAATTTATACATGTCGAAAAATGGAATGTAGAAAAGTTGTATAATAATACGTATGACAGTGATGATAAACATGGATAATAATGAAAACAGCAGCGATGTTATGTATTTCTTTGATAACAAGTTGTCTTCTTTCATTAGATCACAGAATCAAATTCATTTATTAACACCTCTCTCCCGCTTCCACTCCTACCAAGTCTTTTACATACCTTTGTGTCTTTCTGCTTTCTTTTATAAAAAAATATATGTATACATATGTCCTTAAAAATGCCCACCGCATATGAATAAACGAAAATTCATCAGTTGATAATGACTTTTAAGATAAAAATAACTTTATTTAATTTACTTTCATATAATTTTGAATTCTCTATCCTTACCTCTGGTTTATATAAATACATTGAACTTCTTAATGAAGATACCAGTCTCGAAGATGTCGTAAAAGCAATGAAACCGGTCACTAGATATTCCAAATTTGTGGATTAATGTATCCCTTGTTTTTTATTTATGTAATAAATTACAATGAACTTTCATCAAGAATTTTCACTTACAAACTTAAGTGATTGAAATTATTTTTGTATAAACATTGTTTATTAGTTAAGGTATAAATAGGTGTTCAAATTTTATTTGTACAATTATCTAAATAAATACATAACATAACAGTTATCTCTTTATTTCAAAAGTTATCATAATTTGGGAATCCCAAAATCCCAAAGTCTTCCAGAACATTTCGTTCAATGTGACTTCTGCGGCTCTTTAAGGTACAGAGTTGGTCAAGATTGTAAGTCCCGCAAACGCCCAGACCTCCATATTTCCTTTTCAAAATTGTTTTCCTTCTCTGTTGCAATATTTTTCTTTTCTTTGCAGTCGTCCAAGAATCTTTAATAAATAAAGTGTCCAGTGACTAAACGGGTCTAATTTGCATATATTAATAGCGCCGCGACTAACTTAAGTTAGTTTATAGTTAATAGCCAACGGGTTACAAGTCCCGGGCATACGTTGGATAGTCGCGGGTTAACTTATTATACCCCGCCATATTGGAACCTATGTATTTTATACGCTGATTACTGCCGGTAAGAGTAAAAAAGGACACAGAAATATTCGATTTTATTTTTAATAAATGTACAAAAAAATGCGTGTATGATGTATTTGTTTAAAGTACACTGAAAACGAAATAGTCACAAAAAATAATACCTTGTCCATAGAATTAAGAATAGTTCAGAAACAGCATACGCACATAAAACAGAAGGTGACTCAACTACTCATAAATGAATAGGTTTACGTTTTGACCTATTAGTTTCTTTGTAGACGTCGCTCAGTACGCAACTCCTGATATGAATTCAACTATGCCGTGTTGTGTCCTTTTAAAGTGTAGAAATACTTCTAGGATTTTAAAGAAACAGGATAGCATCACATCTCATGTGTAATCGGCAAATGAATGTGTAAATAACAAATGCATTACTTTAAAATTGAATTATTTTTCTATCTGTCAATAAAATTTTAGATAAATTAATAGATTGCTTTGTTTTACCTTACATTTGTGTCATGTTTTTGTTTACCATCAAGCAACATAACGCTGCGATCTCACGAATGCACGTAGTGAAAGAAGGGCATAGTGGGGAAATTATTGGATACAGTCCGATGTATTCAAATATGATTCTACGCTCCTTCTGGACTATTCCTTATTCTACGACCTTGTCATAAATTTACTTGTTTTCGATTTTTTTTATAATTGTTACATATTAGCATATTTATTACAGTAATTTACATTCAATTATTTTTACCATTATAATTATTTATAATAGGGTTAATTGAGTAATAAAAGTATACAAACATGTTTTTTGATTTTGCTGGCGAGTTATCTAAACTGCCGAACTAGGGATAGTTTCCCCGTTTTAAAGCAGTAATGAGTGTATTTTTGTCGTAAAATAGTAACAAAAAACAATACCTTGTCATAGTTTTACTTGTTTTTGTGTTTTTCACGCATTTTCATAACTTTATACATACATATGTCCATATATGAAATAAAAGAAAAGTAACATTTTTTTTCGAAAATCGTGTATTTAAAAAGAAAAATACGATTGTGATTTGAGAACCTATATTTATTATCAGCAGCTGCTATTATTGTCTGTATTTTCATCTGGATTGACATTTATTATATTGTCACCCTTATTTGAAAAACTCTTAAATCCAAAATGGTCTTAAATTATATTTTAACGCTTTCTGCTAGGACTTAAAAAAATATGCGTGTAAAACTTGTGCAGTATCGTTTTTTAACAAGAAAAAAAAAACTTCACTACAATTTGCTACTGTATTAAAAACTGTTCAAGATTTGAGGGTACTACTTGCAAAACCGGCAAAATCCAAAATCTAAAAAAAGTGAGATATTTATTGAAACTTATTCAAATACAATTTTTTACAATAATAAAAACATTGGCAGTTAAAAATACGGCTTTATTTGTAAGAACTTGACTTTTAAATTATCGGGTTTATTGCAAACATGGCAACCTCTACTTGAGTGTTGCAAAGTTGGAACGTATAAAAATGTTTTTTTTATTTCACAACTGTTTATTGACATAATTATGCTTATGTCATCATTGTTAACGTATAAACTATTTACTGATTATATTTTAAAAAGTTGAAGCTAAGAATCGTATCAGTTTTTTTGTGATTTGCTCAAAATTAAGAAACATGGATTTTGCCGGGTTCGCAAGTTTTACAAGGCGACCATACTATTTTGTATTTATTTAAAATGTATTCATCAGGTAATCACAGGTAAAAATCCTGCTCAAGGAAATCGAGTGGAGAATTTTCGACCTCATAGTGTACTAGTAGTTGCGTTTGTTTAACATTAAATAAAAAAATAATTTTAATACATTTCATGAATATTAATCCATTTTATGTTATGTTATCATATTGTGGAGATTTTTGACATGGAGTGAAATGGGCCCATCAAGTGATATCACCAAGGCTTCCATTCGGACTTGAGACTCAAAATTTCGAGTGTCTCAAAACATTTTCAATATTGAGACTCTCGTGATGCTAGTTACAAAATTTCGATACCAGTAGAACGATTTTGAATGGTTTCTATGGGGTAATGAACGCGTTGCTTTCTTGTTTGTATCTTCTTTTTTGGGTGATCCGGTCTAAGTTAGATTAATTTTGACGTGTTGTCTACCATTACAGGAGCCATCTTCAGAGAAAACTAATAGTTTAGCTGCATCGGTCTACATAACATAGATCATAATATCTCAAAATGGTACATTTATACTAAACTGGAGACTTTACGGAAGTAAAAGAAAATTAGGGAGACCACAGAGGAGATGGACTCTAACGATGTCGTCGAACTCGTGGGCCATGGATGTAAACAGAGTGCCCAGGACAGAAAAATATGGAAAAAATTTCAAGAGGCCTATATCCAGCAGTGGAGAGAAACGGGCTGATAAGAAGAAGAAAAAAATTAGTAGCATAAAAAATATTTTTAAAGTTGGAACTTTGAATTCCAGCAAAAACGGTCATTCCATTAGCCACGCCTTTAATACGTCACGATTCATATTTATTTATTCCTGGCCATTCAAATTTGTTTAGAACATTATCACGAACCTTAACGTCACAACTATCAAGGCCAAACATGTTGCGTTTTTTTTTCAGTTCTTTTTAAATTTATGTATGAAAACATTTCTCCACAATATCCATATTGATTTTGAAAATACAATTAATTATTTCAAATGCATTTTATACATTTTTATCGGTATTCGTAATATGTGCTATTTGCCTATTTCCTTTATATCATCTGACTATCGGGTGGAAGATCTCCCTCTGCTTCTTTTGTCTTCACGAGGTCTCCACTCAACTACCATGTTAGTCCATCTTTGGTCTTTTAGTCTGGCAACACGTCCCGCGTATGACCATTTTAGCTCAGCCAATCTTTCGACTAAATTAGTTACTCCCGTCTTTTTCCGTATCTCGATGTGTAAAAAAATAATAGATAAATCAAAATCAAAAACATTCGTTTTGTATTTATTTATTTTACATAAACGGCATAAATTGCCTCTAACATATATTGAACATAAATATGAAAAAAAATCAAATAAAATACACTTATAAAAACATAACAAAAATTGTAAAATTGGACAACTACAACAAAAGTAACAAGTAGGTAAATACACATAAGCAACCAAAAATATCAACGAAATAAATATATAAATATGAAAAAACAAAAAAAAGGAAAAACATTTATTAAATGTAAAGAAAAGTTTAAGAATAATATTGCGAGAGAAAAAAAGAAATCAGACTCGTTTTAAAACTATCAAGTCCAGAACCAAATACATCAGCCTTGTCTTCATACTGATTGCCATATCTATGGAGCCTAGGGATAGGCGAGTGCATGTGATAGTTGGTCCTAGAACTTGCAGAACAAAAAGGAGATCTATGGCGGGTATGTCGACCAGGTACACGGAAACATACCAACTCCAGCAAATCTGGACAGTCAATTAATGAATTGATTACCTTAAAAAGTAATATAAGGTCAGTTAAGATTCTTCTATCAGAAAGCCATAAAAGATTTGCTGAAGACAACAATTGATTATAATTAAATAAAGCAGCTGGAATATGAAGTTTAAACTTGTATTAAAGTTATCAATTTACTGTTAATGTGTTTGTCATCCCTTATTATTCACGGGAGAGATGTTATTTATTTATTTTGAAGAAACAAACAGTCGGCAATGATTTACAAATATGACAAAATACGGTTAAAAGACGGACCACCAAAGTTTCTAAATAAAAATCGTACATATTAAATTTTAGTACAACAAAAGAGTGTGTTTATGTGTATTTGTATGAGAGTAAGTGTAGAGGTGTGTTTGCGTGTATTTGTGTGGGAGTGAGTGTTTAGGTGTGTGTAAGTGTGAGCATCATTAAATTGCAAGTGGGATCGTATCGCAGCCAGAAAAAATGAGTCTTAATTTATTTTTAAATACATTGAAGAACGTGTCAACTATATCAATAAATGAAAAAAAGCATTATAGTTAGAGCAAGAACGATACAGGAAAAATTTTTGTGCATAGTTAGTACTACAGACTGGCAGATGGAATAAATACTTATTTCTTGTCACGCTAAAGGGGGACATTGAAATTAATTTTGGAGAGTAGGTTAAGAGAGTCTACTTTATTATTTATAATTCATATAAATAGCATAGTTCAGATGTAGTGCGTCTATTTTCATGGGTAAAAAATTCATTTTGCTTAGCAGATTAGCTGTAAGTGGAAAGCTTTTTATTGTTTTTTATCATCTAGGTATTTAAATTTTTTTCCTTGAATATTTTCAATCCTTTTGTTTGTTATGTATTGTGGGTTTCACACAACGGATGCAAAGTCCAAGTTACTGCGTACAAAAGTGTTGTATTATTGCAAATATTTAAACACGTTTGCTTATGACATGTTTATATTATTAACTCACATCTGTTTTACTTGCACTTGCATCAATTATGATTTATTGTTATAAACAATTAAGTCATCCAATAATCATAGCAATACATGTTTTGTGACGTAATCTTAAATTATCTTTATTAATATCTTTTTTTTCTCGGGACACATCCGCAGCAAGAGTTTAAACGCTCGTTATAAGAGGATGCTGCAACCGTTCTCGGATTTCAATGTTAGTTATAAAATCGAACTACCGTTTAACTGGTAATATTATTCAGAAGAACTTACTCTTAAAAATCAGAAATTTGACATTTTGATTTGCATTAAAATTACTTATCATTAAAAAAGTCGTTAAACAATAAAGACATTCAGTGGTTTTTTTATATTTTTTATTTAATAATAAACTATCAAACTGAGCCAATTTTTTTATTTTCTTATATGTATCGTATTATCAGAGCGCTGTGATTTTTCAAAGTGTTGTAATTTTGAAATTACTCCTTCTGAAACGTCGCAAACTCTCTACGGTGAGTTGTCCTGATTGGTGGGTTGGCTTTTCTGTAACCGGAAACGTATCACAATACTCAGTCGTTGGTTGATTTCGGAGAACTAGTGACGGCGTTCAAAATAGTTCGTTTTTATTCATTTTTTCATTTATTTTCGAGAAACTTCGTCGTACAATAATAAAATATTTATTTATTTATTTATTTATTTTAAAGAAACAAACAGTCGACAATGATATAGTAACATTAAAAAAATACAGTTTAAAGACAGACCAGCAAATTTTCTAAATAAGAATGGTACATATTATTTAATTATGTTACAACAAAGGGTGTGTTTATCTGTATTTGTATGAGAGTAAGTGTAGATGTGTGTTTATGTGTATTTGCATAGGAGTAAGTGTTTAGGTGTGTGTAAGTGTGAGCATCATTTAATAGTAAGTGGGATCATATCGCAGCCAGAATTAAGGAGTTTTAATTTATTTTTAAATAAATTAAGGGGCATGTAAAATATATCTATAGATGAAAAAAAAGCATTATAGTTAGAACAAGAACCGAATGAACGAAGATACAGGAAAGAGTTATGTTCAAAGCATTAACTTTGTAGTCAAACATTTTAATAAATGTGAGTAAATATTAGTATTTAACCACTTACCGATTTTTTATGTCTACCGGTTTCGAGACAATTTTTCATTCAAATAATAAAAAAGTACTTAAATCAAACAACATGGAGGTGTAATACAATAAAAAACTTTAAAAAATAATACTCTCCTAATAAGTAATCAAATATCTTTTTAACATAGTCAACTTTTTTATTAAAAAATTAACCAATCGTGTTACGTTCAACCACTTAGCCCCTGCTCTTCCTAACCCCTCTCCCACAAATCCTGCGACGTATCGAAAAATATTATAAACCTGATTTTAGGGCATGTTTTCACATGGTAGTGTTTACATTCCCTTTAGCTCTGCTTGAAATGAATGTATTTTTCCGTAAATACAATGTTTACTACGGTGACGGTAAAGGTGATAGTGTATTTAGTATTTTCATGTTAGTTTAGTAAGTGTCCCGACGAAGAGACGGGTAGTCTCGAAACCGGTACACATAAAAAGTCGGTAAGTGGTTAAATGCTAATATTTACTCACATTAATTAACAATAAAATGCTACATTTTTTACCGCGAGTAAGAAAACATTTTTTAAATCCAATTTCCTGTCGCACTGAACTTTTTCGTTGCCCTTTTTTTAAAAAAAGATACTCGTCTTTTCTGTAGAGGGAAATATACATAGTAACAGTTGCTTATATTAATAAAGCCCACAATGTACATATATTAATCTACTGGTATCTAGATTAAGAAAACTGTCATGTATTTACCTCACTCTGAAACATCCTAGACGTTGGCACTCTCAAAAATGTGTACTTTGCGCTTTAACAATCAGTGGTTGCCTATGGTATAATGGGCTGAGGAGTTGCTCCACAATTTCTACTAACCCGTTAATCAAGACGCAAAAGCTAATCCTTCGATTTGTGTTTTTGTGTCCTTCAAAATTCCCGTCTCAGCCATTATTTCAATTATTGACGGTACTTGAAATCCGACAAATTTATATCAAAGAAGTATTGACAAATTTCTGGTCAGGTGACTTCGGAAGGAGGTCTTAACAAAATGCCCGTACAAGGTTTTCGCGTAATCTAAATTACTTGATACCGAGAACACGTACTATGTTTTACTCGAAGACACTTTTCATATACAGCTCTAAGAGTGTTCACCGTCTTGGATGAACATATTAAGTTCTCTAAAACAATGTCTATGTTAAAGATGAAGACCCAGAATTGGATTTCGTTGAGGGAAAGAGACTACTGTAAAAGATTGCTTACTATAAGTCTATAACTCTCATATGTTCAGATGTATGTATATCATCTTTGAATAAACTTAATGGATGCTTAATAATTTGAATTATTTCTATTGCTAATCGAAATATATAAATAATTGTTTTTCTCTTCATTAAATATGACGTCCCATTTAAATGCATTACTATTATTATTTGACTAAATTTTTTTATTCTTATTTTATATATCAAAATTAATTATAAAATTACTAAAGAAATAAATTTAAATTTTAGATACAAGATGTTAACTTTTCAACACTACGTTTTATTTAATAACTTTTCTGTATTATATTTCTTGACATGTATAAATTTTAATTGTGTATTTTGTTTATTGATGTGTCAAAACATTTATGAATGTATTGATTTTAGTACAGAAGAGTCCCGACTTAAGGCTGTAGTCAGGTAAAACGCACAAAAAATAATTGATGTTTTATTAAAATCCCTCGACAAAAAAAATAAAAAAACTTCTTTTTATAAAAATATAATTTAAAGTTTTATATAACTAAAATATAATTACTTTTTGACCGGCAGATTACGCCATTTGAAATTTAGAAAAAACTTTGGTTTCTCTATTTTCATATAAAGACTAAGTGTTAAAAATTTTTTTCTTCAAACGGGTTGAGGATAATAAATCTAACACTAAAATGGCGGAAGAGAAATCTTAATTTTTTATTTTTGAAAATAACTACAACCATTTTAAATCAAATAAATATTTTGACATTTTCCTTTATTTCCACGCAAAATTATACCTGCGGTTATAATAATAAATTATTGAAATATTTCAGTTAAACCCTTTTTAATGTATTGTGTGTTTTAAATAAAAATACAATAAATTTCAAATGTATAAATCTTCAAAGAATAAATAAGTGACATTCTCCATACTATGTATATTTTGTATGATTTCACAAAGCGAAGATAAACATACTTGTACATTACATTTAGTTCATTGTCAGGAAATTGTTCTTCGTAATTGAAACTTATTACTTACAACAGTACAAACACGACTATTTGCCTTTTAAGCTCTGGCATGATCACAAAAAACAGGTGGTTTCTAAAATGCCTCAATAAATAAAGCTTTGCGTGAGTATTGGATGTAAAGCTTTAATAATATGTAGGCTTACAGACATTTACAGTAGCTGCGTGTAACACCATACTCCTTCGTAAAGGACAAACACAGCGGGAGCTTTAAGCTTTATTGTACTCGCCTTTTCGTTTACATAAAACTCACAACAAATAAATTAATTGAGCTTAATTAACAATATTTTCATTACAACCAAATGTTTATAGACAACTGGTGGTCACGATCACTTTTATGAATATGTATGGTCTTTTTTGAGTGATTTCAATCATAGCTATTTATTTTAAAAACATATACCTAAAATACATTATAAAGAAAGTATATAATACGATAAAATAAGGTTTTATGATATACATTCATTCAATCATTCATTAAAATATATAAGTTCCTATTAATCTTCGTATTTTTATACTTGTTATCTAGAATTTTATTAAGAAAAATCACCGCTAGCGCTGGTCATTTCTGTAACTGTCCCAAAGCTAATGTTTTCTCCCTATATTTCTGCATGAGAAAGAAAGAAACAAAACGCATCGTACGTACGTAAATATCAAAACATTTTGCCCAAAATTTGTTGGAACGCGGGCATTGTCCCATAGAGATAACAATTTGAAACAAGGAAGATTATAATAAGATTGAAACTAATAATTATACGAGCAATATTGTCATTGGTCTAGACTGGAAAAGACACGACGATAAATGAATTTTAATGTATTTTACATATCTACACTACAAGTCAGACAAATTCGACTTAGACCGAAAAAAAGGTTAAATCTTTAAACGGTATTTTGTGAATTTGTGTATCACATTGGAAACATCTATATAGACATGAGTAAGTATATTAATACATTTAACAAATAAATTTAGTATGAAAATTGTTGTGAAATGCATATGTACCTATTTAGTAAAAAAAATAACCCCCCCATCTTCAACTCTTTCAGCCGCCACTGATACTGAAAATGCTTAGCTACATTTGTTTGGAGAAGAAAATGCATATTGAATTTGCTCATTTATTTTTTTCGCTTGATATTTAATGTTACAGTCAACTTCGGTGTAGTGGAGAGTATTTTTTAGTATATTCCTAGTGACTACTCTAGACATCAGTGGCTTAAGCAATTTTATCTTCCTGCTTGTAAACTCAGCCTGCCAATGGTAATACAAGTAAGAAAATAAATGTCTTTTATTCAGAGAGAACAGCTCCCTCTTACCCTAATTCTAAAGCATTTTAGTTTTCACATGAAAATTTTATCAAATTGTGTTTGGTTTAAAATACACATTACATTGTAATGCACATGAAATATATTAATCAAATAAATATAAAGATTCTAGCACTTTTTCTTTACAACATAAAAAAATCACACAAACCAATGAGAGTTTATAAACCCATTACATGCATAGGTTTAGATAATATTCACAACCACCCCATTTTATTTTATTTCGTTTTATTAAAATATACGGCAAAAATGCTTTTCTCAAAAATTGTAATAAAAAGATATTTGGTTTAAATAACGCACACAATACTTTACTCAAGATTTAGAAACAAAATTGAAACCTTAAAATTATACAACATTTAAAAGAAGCTAAAAACAATTATAAGATAAATGTAAAAATCAAATTAAATAATAAAATATTTTAAAGGATTAATATAACACGAAAAGCACAAAGCACTGTTTCATTAAAAACGCGTACAATACATTTTACACGAGGTTTATGAACAAAAATTAAACCTATAAATTATACAACATATTCAGTAGAAGCTTAAAACAATTTAAAAATAAATGTTTAAATCAAATTAAATAATAAAATATTTTAAAGGATTAAATAACAAGAAAATTATGAAGCACTGTTTCATATACAATATATACTAGAGGTTTATTTACCGTTTACCATCTTTAAAAAAGTTCAATAGGTTTGTTTTATAAGAACAATACCCTACACCAAATGTTAATATCCAATACGTGGGAATAACTATTGCTGAGTTCCTGGAGTTTATTTAATACGGCATTACAAGTATACACTGTCCGTGAATTTCAATTATCTTTATATATATAATTCTTCTATACGTGTGATGTCACTGAACTTCTCCTAAACGGCTAAACCGATTTACGTGCGGTTTTCAGCGAAATGTAGATCTTTGCGTTGTGGTGTTCGTATATATTAAAATTTTCAATTAATCCTGTGAAAAAAAAGTTAAGAGCATAAATCTTTTTTTCATCGACCTAACAGGGTTACATTTGACGAGAATGCAAATACAAAAAAATAGAAGGATTTTGTTTTTATATTTAAAAAGAATTAGCTTTTAAATGTTTGCTTTATTTATTTTATTAGGTAAACAAACAGTATGTACACATATATTGCCAGTTTCTTTGATATTAGTGTAAAAAACTCATGCACACACCAAAAAAATTGTTTACTCTTAAAACAATAATCTAAATTATGTTCAATATAATAAATGTAGAAGATAAGAAATGTAAAAATTTGTATATAATAATAATAATAAAGTTAAATGTCTGCTTCTCTCAAAATATCTATATTTTTTTACCTAAATTTACATACATTGTCACAAAAAATATCAGCGTCGGTAAATATATTGTTATATTGGTCGCATATTCTAGGAATTGTAGATTATTTATAATAGTTTGTTGACGCAAACAACATTCGATTTTTGGTAATACTTAAATTATATCAACTGACATTAAACACATTTTTGCAAATCGCATTCATGAATTAAGGGCTCCCCTGTTGGTGAGAAGAGCCGAGTTTTACATTTGCAAAAAGAATTCCGTATTTGAAAATGAATTATTTTATGTTTTGGAATTTGACCATAAACTAGGACCTAGGTATCTACTTATTGATGAAAAGTCTTTTTCCAAGGAAATAATGGGCAAACCAACGTTCCTGCGGGAGAACGTCTGTTGGGTCAGCTAGATATTTGATATAATTACAAAATAACACTGCATATTTTACCTATTTTATTACTTGTAATGTAATTTCACCCTTTCTGGGTTTTATTAATTGAAAAGGATTTCAATATAATCAATTTTGTCTATAAATTCCTGAGAGACAGATGCAATTAATTCAATGATGCGCGCAAATTATTTCTTACAAATAATTTTAATTATTAATGTGTCGCCATTTTGAACATGGCGCTTCCATCAGGATATCAGTGGAGACTAGAGAATCACATTTATTTTACAATTGACAGGAAGCTGTGCTTATTATTGTATCCTGCGCATCCTATTAAATTACATACATCTAACACGTTACACAACACGCTTCTCAACACATGTACGCTTTAGTACAGTGTGACTAAAAAAGTATTTACCCATTTATTTTATTGATATAATGCTTATAATATTTAAAAAAAAACAAAATAGGTAAACTAACCATTACGCGGTTTTCCCAGAGGTATAGGCAGAAAAAATAGAATATTACTTCACTCTGTATTACGCAGTAATCAAAGCAAAATTATCATCATTATCATTCCATGTCCACTCCTTAGATAAAGCATAGTGTGTTCACGAAAATCCTCCAGGCATCTCTGACGGCTTCCAGCTCCTGTGAATTCTCCCAAGTCAGGTTTGCATTCGTAATTCTGACATGAACTGCCAACGAACAGTAATCTGTGGACATCCAGGACGTCGAGAACCTAATGCTTTGTAAAGTAGGCTAGACATGGCCAAGAAACCGTATCGCTTCCGCTTGATGACAGTTGTTACCAAAGTTTGATGCGTCGGTTATCTTATTATTTCGTTCCGCATAAAGTCAAACCACCTCACACCCGAAATTCTTCTGAGACACCTATTCTCAAAACTCAGTATTTTGCTATTTTGGGCCTGTGTGCCACGATTCGCATCCATAGAGGAGAATAGGTGTAGTGATGGCGTTATCACGTCGGCTTCTTGGTGAAATGGTCAGAGCGTTTGCCTACATGCAATAGGTCTCGGGTTTAATTCCCGACATGGTTGATTTGAAATATTTTTTTGAAGGATGTTTTTACCCAAGAATATATCATAGTCCCTGGACTGGTACCTGAAGCTTTAGACTGATCCTTTTACCTTCATGTAACAAAATTGATTAAGATGCGCTGCGATTGGTGCACCAATGCAAAGCCCTATGCACCTTTATACTGTTGCATGTGGCGCCTGCTATTGCTAGCATAATGCGCACGTACATATTTTTCTAACTCGATCAAACACTTAAATAATACATGTCAATGAGTGTTTTTCAGTCGGTGGCTCGTAACCACCCTAAAAAAAAATGAGTTGTGATAAATTCACCTCATTGTGTAGTAGATGATGCATTTGCCTATCATTCTTGAGGTCTTGGAATAGATTCTTGACAAGGTGGAGGTAAAATATTGATTCGAAAGTTTGTTTAAACAGCAATTTTCATTGTTTCTGAACTAGCAGCTAAAGTGTTGGACAAATCATCGTACCTTGATGTAACACATGATCAAAATACGATACTTAATTTGAAAACAAAAGAAAATATGTTTGAGAAGGGAATAAGGAAGCCTAAGCATTTACAGGACTTATGACCTGTCATTGGCTAGTTTAAGTGGCCACTATTCACACTGTATAACATTCACCATTATGGCTATATTTAAAAACTCACATTACCTCAACCCTTCTATCTGTTGGCTGTTGTAAATTAAAAGTGCTGAAACCTTTATCATGTGGGTGAGAATTATCCGGCTGAACCAATTCACCTTCCAAGCAACGCCTGAAAATAATTTTCCAATTTTTGTACTTCTTCTTTTACTAGTTGGTTAATTCAACAAAGTTTTGAGTATGTTCAAATTTTTGCAGACAGGCTGGATTTCCTCCTTATAGGGAGCAATCTAGCCTGTCTGCATACATTTAGACATACTCAAAACATTGTTGAAATACGCTACGTTTGTTTTACCAATGAAGTGTTTTCAATAGGTAAAAGAGCGTTTTTATTTGAAGTGTAACTTTTAAAATCTTTGAAAGAAAATTAGTTTACTACGTATTAAGGGTATTTATCCAAATAATATAAAATGTTTACTGCGTCAGAGGACACCGCTGAGAAAATTTTTTTTTTTTTTGTTTCAAAAACCCAAAAGAAGAAATATATGTAAAATGGAACAATAAATTTACCGTCATCCTATACTTTCAGCGAAAGGACGTGTAGTTTTATATCGAATACAGCCTTCACAGGAAACTATTATTTTTCCGTTGCTCATTTAATGTATAATATTTCCCTATAAAGTCGTGTGAAAATTGTTCTATCTTTACGAGGAAATTCGATTTCAAGGCTGGGAAGTGTGAGCGTAACTTTTTAAAAACAATTATAGAAATATTAATTTAAAGAACTTGTAGGACTTAATTAAATTTGTAATTTTATCATATCAGCAAATCAAAAATATTTTAAGATTATCAAAACAATTGTTGACAGAAAAATGAATTTCACCCCATTGAAAATTAGAATAAACATCTTACAACTGACATGAAGAACATTTTAAAGAATAAATATGAAAGTTTAGACATTTACAGGGCTTATGAACTCTTAAGGGTCTAATTTTTCTGTCATTGGATTTAAATCTAATAAACTGGTATAAAAAGACGAACAGAATTGGAAAAACTATTTGTATGCGTTGTTTAGTATGTGAAATAATTTAATCAGATAAACTTCTTCACAGAAATAAAGGTTTCAGCTCTTTTACTTTACTAAAATCAACAGTGAAACTACATTCCTCCATATGCCCGAAACCGTTTGAAAAACTTTGAGTCTTCCTTTTAATTTCACCAATACGAAAAGCAATGTTTTTTTGTAAATAAATGACTTGCTTTTAAAATGTTGAATTTCGTGTATCGCAATTTCAATTAAATTTATCACTTCTACTTTGAAGAGCTCCTTTCACTGTAAATTTGGCGAATTATACTGAGGGCCTTTGTCGAATATTGTCATTCATCCCCATGACCACATTGCAAACACGAATGGTAGCAAAAACTGTATTTACTTGTTTTGCAACAGCTTATATTGACTTTATTAATTTTATTAATTCAATAACGTTAAATTAAATTATAATCATCGTTTTTAAAAACAATTAAAATTATTAAGAAGAAAAAACCTCCAAAATCCTCCTAAAAACTAGTGAAATGAAAACTCTCCGACCCATTGCGGGAACGACAATCCGAAACAGAGAAAAAACTTTGAATAAAAGACGTTGAAGATGTGCGATAGAGAAGATCAAGAAAACGTTTGTTGAGGGAGCACATTGAGAGAGCAGATTCAGGAATAGTGGTGAACTTAGTGGCAGGTGCAATACTAGTTGGCAGCAGACCCCCCGGAAGATAAGAACAGAGATGAAGAACATTTAAGAGAAGGTAATATAGAAGTCTAGGCATCTACAGGGCTTATGACCTGTCAATGGTTGGTTTAAGTGGCCACTTTATACACTGTGTAACATTCATCATTCTGCCTATATTTGAACATCTATATTCCTTCAATTCTTTCATCTGTTGATGTTTGTGAAGTAAAAGACCTGAAATAATTCAATTAGATGAATCTAACCCGCATAAATAAAGGAATATAGATGTTCAAATATAGGCAGTATGGTTAATGTTACACAGTGTGTAAAGTGGCCACTTAAACCAGCCATTGACAGGTCATAAGCCCTGTAGATGCCTATACTTCTATATTACCTTCTCTTAAATGTTCTTCATCTCTGTTGTAAAATGTTAATATAAACAGCTCCCCAGGGAGTTGAATCCAGTCCTTGTCTACAAAAATTTGGACAAACTCAAAATATTGTTCAAGTAGTTTATGTCAAACTGGTGTGTTTTTTTGTACAGTTCAGTCGTAGAGGTCAGGTAGGGTAGGTTGTATGTTAGTTTAAGAATTTTATTTTGTTGTCTTTGTATTCTTGTAATATCTGTCTTGTTACCAGTTCCCCAGAAGGCGATCATGTAACTCAATTTACTTTTGACATAGGCTTCGTACATTATAATTTTTTCCTTTCTTGGTATAAAATCTTTAATTTTTTTAGAAGAGGCTATGTAGTGATGCCATTACTTTAGTGAGTCCGTCTATGTGTTTTGTCCATTTTAATTGTCTGTCCATTGTAAGTACTAGGTAAGTCACATGTTCTATTTTTTAAAGAGTTACGTTGCTTATTATTATGTTCATGTTATGGTTCTTCTTGTGTGTTTCGAAATGTATTATATTGCATTTCTTGGCATTTAGTGTTAAGAAGTTTTTGTTTGTCCATTCTAATAGTTTTTGCACGTCATTATGGACCTAACTTCCTCTACATTCTTATATCTTCTCATGCACGCCCGCCAATTATTCCTTCTCTTGACGTGCCTATCTTCAAGTATTTAATAATAATAATAATAATAATTATGGATAACTTATAAAGCGCCATTTTCGTAATATAATACCTCAAGGGCGCTTTACAAAGTGATTATATAAAGATATAAATTTTATTTTAACTTTTTAATTTAAGAAAAATAATGTACTTTTTCATATTACTTTTCCACCACATGCTAAGAATTTATTCAAATGATTTAGAGAACAAGTAGGTTTTAAGTTTCTTCCGAAACATCACTTCACTCTCACAGTTTATTTATTGGAATTCATAGTGGCTTGTCTTCCCTGGTCTTCCTCGTTTTCTGCATCGGTCAACATTCGCCTCGTCGATTCTTTTAGCTGTTCTTTCGCTATCCATTTGTTCTACATGTCCAAACCAACGCAGCACACTCTTCTTGATTTTGTCGATAATGCTTGTCTCAGCCTTAAATAGTGCACGCATCTCGACATTTGTGCACCTATCATACTCGTACATCGTTTTACCACGCATCACTTCATATATTTAATTGAGTTACAGTGAAAACTTGCAAGTAGGTAGATACTACGTTTGACAATTTTAAGTCTAAGATGACTAAAATCAACAGGTGGAAGAATTGTAAAAATAAGATTTTTCAGACAGGGGCAAAATCGTGTTTTTTTTTTTAAAAGATTAACCCGCTAAACCTCTATTTAGAAGCTTATCAGCAGGTGAGAAATAAGAAATATGAAAGAAGATTTTATAAAATACACCACAACTCTCAGACCAATTGAGGAAAAAACGTTTCTTGAATTTTTCTCTTGCAACTGGCGGAAATCGAGCCCGCGACGCCAGTTTCACAGTTGGCCTTGTAACTAACTGCGCTATGGCGCTTGTAATGTTACAAAGCGTGTAAAGCGGTCACCTTAACCAGCCAATGACAGGTCGTAATAAATGTCTAAAATTCTATATTTCCTTCTCTTAATTTTAAGCTTGTACAAAAAGTCAACAGACGGAAGAGTTGAGGAAAAAAAAATGTTAAAACATGGGCAGAATATTTGCACAGTGCGTAAAATGACCTATTTATCCAGCCAAAGACAGGTAATAAGCTCTTTAAATACCTAAACTTCCATATTATCACCTCAAAAATAGTTTACCTCTCCATTGCAATAAATTTATTAAGATTCAGATGTCGTCCAGCGGTTTTTAAATATATCAAGACAATCATTTCGTGAATCAAACCAGAAACTTATTGTGCGATAGACAAACGCGCTAATTACTAGACCACGCGGGTGACTATTAAAGAAAAATAATATTTAGTTGCTACAAGAAGAAAGATATTTTTTTACCAAAAATAATGAAATTGCGATTAATGTTATTGTCTATATGTTTAAGTGTCGAAGTTTCAATACAAACAGTTCTTCATCTCTTTTAAAATACTACAGTGAACCTCGGCAAATTTTTTGACTTAAATACGGTGTAAATTTACAGTGATTCTATAGTATAACATCTTCTATTACCGAGAAAATCCGGTGGCGGTTTGAAATGGAGTGAACTGTGTTATTATGGCGTTCCATCCGCTTGTACTATGCCATCATAGGCATAATTAATGCTGCTTCAGCGTACTTGTAGATATAAATGGTTTTATGCAAAAATGTGTCAAGCCACAAAATCTAAAAAATTGATTTAGTATCAGAATCACAAACCAAAAGGGATATTCTTACTTTGAAAAGATAGTTTGATGATTTTAAACTTATAAATTATCTGTAACACCTCGATGTGTTAACCAAAAACCACGCAACTGGACTAAAAATTATGTCACACTTCTTTGAGATACGTATTGTATTGCTGCGTATTAAAATTTATGTGTAACTAACATAACACTTTTGCAAAAATATGTTAACCCCCCTCAAAAGACGCTTTCTTCGACGAAATTGCCGACAAGTTTTGTTAATTTCAAACTGCAACTAACGATTTGTAATTTTGGGAATCATATTGGAAGTAAATACCAAGGTATTTTTAACGTCTGGTTTAGAACATGAATCTTTTATTTCTTTTTTTTTAAACTCAAAATTTTTCATCCTTATAAAATATATACTATAGATAATTCATCATATTAAAAAAAAAACAAGAATAGTGATTTTTTTTTTAATATGCATCGTTTAAAACATTTTTGCGTTATTGTCATAACAAAGGTAAAAGATTTTTAGGAGATATGTAAAAATGTATTTTTAAGCTACCTTTTTTGTTTAATTTGTGAATAGTTCATGTATTCAACTTTACATCTGAGCTAAATAATTAATAATATTATTGAAAAATGCGCCTGATGTTAAACATCTATTATCTCGAGGTTGGTGTGGCTAAGCACATTTTTGCATAACACCATCCATATACAAGGTGTATTCAAAGATATTTTCTCATCTTATGGTGCCATTATCCTACACACATTGTAACCATTGTGGTCATACAAAATGAAGCTGTATTATTTAAATCAGAATACTGTTAAATGGTGAAAAAACTACTGTGATTTAAACTGTTAAAAAATGTTGCGAATATGGCATAGAACGGTTTTTTTTAAAGTCATTTGAATGAAAAACATAGAGACGCGCAGTTAAATAATTCATTTTCCAAAATTTATAAAAAATATAATATTAATAAGCCTGATATAGCAGAATAAATTAAAAATTATAAAAACGTCGGTCATAAAACTAGCGCGCACTCCCGCTTATTGCAAATAACCGACTGATTTAACGAATTTCTTCTTTTGTTTTTTTCTCTTTCACACAAACACCGACCACACAACAGCGTATCTGTCTTCCTTGTTTTAAATTCTTTTCTCACGCTCTTTCTTATACAGTAAAAAGACTTATCATATTACTGGCATCACTTTCATTAGCATAATTATTCTTCGAAAAGCAAGGATAAATGTTTTTTGCATTAAAATCCAGAATATTAAGACAAATTTTACTTTCCGAACCCGATGTGAAAATGTTTATTTAAAAATTACAAAACATACAACTTCATCATTTAAACAAATAAGATAGATGTATTGAGTCTTGTATCTTATGTAGACTCGTGTTACACCACATCCACATAAAAGTTTAATTCAATTTATATATACACTTCTTAAAAACCATCCCAGTCTGACGATGTATGAGAAAGACAAAACAGGCTATTGTTTTATCAAAGTAAACATATTTACTTATCAACCTGTTATATTTTGTTATAAAACACTGGGTAAATTCTAGTGAACTTTTGATAAAGAATTGGTTAATTAAATAAATAAGAATAAATCTTAACCTTTTCACACCTGAATCATGTAACTCTATAAAAAATATTTGGTTTACTACATGTACCAAAGAAATGTATAGATTTATTTATAAATAATTATATTGCGTTTAGAAATTACGTAAGACACAGTGAATTATTTTTATGTTATATGAAAATTGTAAGTATTTTAAAAATAATAATGTTTTTTACTTTGTAAATTGTATATCAGTTATTTTTTAATGATCGCTGACTGCAAAACTCATGATTAAAAATTGACGAGATTCATAAAACGTTTGATATTATCCTACAATATAAATATATTCATTCAATAACATTAGTAAAATTTTACCGGAATATAATATTTGAAACTTGCCTTAAATATCATTTAGATGGAATACAGAAATTCCTTCCTAAACAAATTGACCAACCAGAATGTCTTAATAAAAAAACGAACTTTTCAGTGGGATTCTGACTTCCGAGACAAGCATTTATTTTATAAACAAATATTAAAGTACTTAAGGATACCTGGATTGAAAGGGTTAAAGAAATTAAAATTGTCGTTCGAAATGAAGGCTTGTATTAATATTAAGAAATGTTTAAACCATTTTGCTTTTCGCTTATCATAAGTTGATTTTATATTTTATTAATTAATAGTTTTCCCTCAAGCTTTATTTGATCCATTTACTTTGGTACATGTAGACAAGTCCTACTGCCTTTTAACATTACACAGTTTTCGTAATCAAACAATCGCTTTTATACCTGACATGCTTTTGTGCGTATTATTGTTGCAACATTTATACTTCTCTACCTGTTAAAAACAATTATTACAATATATCTTGAGACTAACGTGGATAGCCTTCTCCATCATGAAATATTACGAAAGATAAGATCAAAATACCAGACACATGTTGAAAGACAGAGATCACAATGCATTGTCATATTTATTATATAATATTATTGAAACTAAAGCTACTGGCTGGTTTCATACAGTTATATAAAAAAACGTTCATTTAAAAATACAAGCAAATAAAAGCGGAGTAAAACATCTAATACAAAAAGTAAATTTTGTGGTACTACAAGGATCAATATTGGGTCCACTGTTTTATATTGTGACTAATGATTGTTAAATTTTACAGAATTCTTTTGCGTCCTCCCAAGTCAAGTTCTCGTCCCGAAGTTCTGACATAAACTGTAAACGAACAGTCAGCAAAGGACGTCCAGGACGTCGAGAACCTGATGCTTTTTAAATAAAACAAGCGTCGTTTAGGCTCTCAGAAGGCATCCGCAGTATGTGGCCAAGCTAACCGTATCCTCTCTGCTTGACAACAGCTGTCACCGGAGTTTGCTGCGTCCTTTCTTTTTTCTTCATTACTCACAAAGTCAAACCACAAGTATTTGCAAAAGAATTATATTTCCAAGAGTTAATACAACTCAATTTAGGACTTAAATGATATAGACATTATTAATAAAAAGCGTATATAAGGAACAAAGCAAGATTATGACTAAATTTACCACAAAAATACATGAACCAAAAACCTTTTCTTAAACAAACAAAATTAATATATAAAAACGCTTTCAATAATAAAAGAAGTGGTAGATCTAGAACTAAATGAGATAAGGTCGTTTACATTAGGTGCTACGCAGACGATGCAACCATAGTGGCAGTACCAATTGCTGATAATTAGAATATATCTATTTCATTTTTCTAAAATAATTTTATATCCTGTCTCAAAAATCAAGGCAATCAATTTTTTCTTTCTAATAATGCTGAGGCTCATTGGTGGCAAAATAAATAAGAAAATAAACATATTTATAATATAATGTAAGCAATAAAAAGTATAAAATAGGCAAAATATCAATGGAGAAATGTATTTTTCTTGTTTTTTTCCACATCCACTCCTAAGTGGAGCATGTTGCGTTCACCAAACACCTCCTGGAGGTTATATCGCTAGCCAGCGATACAATGTTTCTAATTTTCTTTCTTTTTAAAATATAAATAAAAAAACACTAAACAAAAATAGTTGTGTGTAAGAACGTAAAGTAAATTTATAATTAGAAACACTGATTTGAGTCTACTGAACAAATTATAAGTTCTAATTATGAGTTTAAATTCTGATTATAATTTAAATTTTAAATAATTAATTTTAATTTAAATGATTTAAATTCTAATTAAAATTCTAATTATAAGTTTAAATATAGAGTTCTACAAAATAAACACCAAATCACTCAATAAAGTTAAGTAAAATAAATTTAACTTTTATTGATATAATTAATCAGAAGTATGTATTCTTCTTAAATGGACTCTACATGTCTTTTGACAGTTGAACCTTATAAATGCAAATCTCAAATTTCCTAGAGTATTTTATTATATTTTTTTATTTATTAACATACGCGTAGTTTATTACACATTATTTAAGACATAAGTCCCAACTCCATGGACTAAAAGTCTCGTGTTGAGATGAGACGAGCAATTAGTTGATGAGCATACCGCGACAAATATAGGATCAAAAACACAAAAAAAACAAAAAAAATACAAAAAAACATATTGCACGTCAATATGGTAAACAGTTAACTCAAAAATTCGAAAAATCATCAAGGGGTGTCCTACTCAAATCCCTCCCTCTAAGGAAAATCTAGTCCTTAACTCCTCTTTTGAAAATATTTTTTGTCCTTGAGAGCTTAATATGCTCTTCCAAACTATTTAACACTCACGATGCGACAAATGAGAGATGGCTCTGCGCAAAAGTCATCCGGGTTTTGGATTAACATAATTTGTGTTCTGGAAAATTTTTCTGAGACCTCTCCTTATTGTTCGGCCAGAAGTGTGTAAGTGCTTCTTTTAGGTATAGTTGTTTTAAATATAAAATTGTTATATTAAAATGAATTGTTAGCTTCAAATACATAAAGACAAAATAAATAGTAGTGTTTTTTGACAAAATAAAAAGGGACATTTTTCTGAGACCTCTCCTTATTGTTCGGCCAGAAGTGTGTAAGTACTTCTTTAAGGTACAGTTGTTTTAGATATAAATATGTAATTTAAAAATAATTGTTTGCTTCAAATACATAAAGACACAATGAATAGTAGTGTTTCTAGGTCACAAAACGTAAGTACGCGACCTAGAACAGGTGGTAATATCTTCATTTCCAAATTAAAAACAACTACAGCACATCATTATATTTACAGAGGAATATTTGACTTTAATGAAATGAACAAAGATAGTTAAAAGTACTGTCAGGAATACAAAATATTTAATAAAGAAGTGAAAAGATACATTTATAATTATTTTTTATGTAGCACTGATTAATAACACCGTTTTTAAGATTTTTTTGTAATTTATGTATGTTATCCTAAAAATATTAACAATTAAAAATAAAATAAACAAACTATTGTAAGACGTCACTCCCTATTATGTTCCCAAGAATTGTTTATTTCGTTTACGTTATGGGAAACGTTAATGTAAATATATGTATTTAATTAATGTAAAAATTTTATTTAGTTGTAATGTTGTATTTTTATTTGTTATCTGAATAAAAGATAAAGAAAAATATTTAAAAAAATTATCTCCATGTATTGGAACAACTGTTCTGACGGGTATTGAATTCAGTAATTGCCTACAGAAATTTTGAATCATTCATAATAATTTGATCATGTTTTAAATGAATAGTTAGTGAACGCTGGCTAAAATAAAATACTCATATCACAGTCACTTTATATTGACCGTAAATTGTCAACTAATAATCGAATGCCCATAAACATAATAAAGCCGTACAGTTATGTTTTGTGTCAACATATTTTGATTTTATTATTTTGTCTTCGAATGCACTTGCACACGCATACAATAGTACTATTTATTTCTCACATAGCCTTAAGGCCTGGCCTTATCGACAGTTGAACCAGTTTAACTTTGCTCACAACTCAATATTTGAACATATTTTTCAAATTTTACATCATTGGTTGGTTCATATGAACCAGCGACGTCAATCAAAGTAGTGCATTTATTTTATTTTTTCGTACATTTTCAAGAAACTTTGCGGTACTATTTCATGCTCTAATTTTTACATTTTACAAGAAAACATTTTTTTTATCTAATTTCCCGTAGTGCTGAAGTTCCTCATTATTTTTGGGTTAAATAAAATCAAGATTTTTTAAGAACAAAACAGAATCCTAAAATTGCAAGAAAAATAACTAAATATTTTAATAAGACCAACAGGCATCTACAGGACTTTTGACCTGTCATTGGCTAGTTTAAGTGGCCACTTTACACACTGTGTAACATTTACCATTCTGCCCATATTTCAACATCTATATTCCTTCAGTTCTTTCATCTGTTGATGTTTTTAAAGTTAAAGAGCTGAAACCTTTATTCATGCGGGTGAGATTCATCTAATTAAATTATTTCACCTATAAACTAGGCAACGCCTGAAATTTTTTATTTTTTTCATTTTCTATACTTTTTCATGGACTAGGTGGATTTATCAACAATATTTTGAGTTTGTCTAAATTTTTGTAGACAAAAGACTGGATTAACCCCTTAAATAAGGGAACATGGCAGTCTAGATATTAACAAGACTTATAACCTGTCATTGGCAGTGGCCAGTTTACATACTGTATAACATTCACCATTTTGCCTATGTTTGAACATCCATATTTCTTCAATTCTTCCATTTGTTGATTTTAGTGAAGTAAAAGAGCAGAATGTTGTGAAGAGATTGATCTGACTGAATTATTTCACATACTATCGTGGTGGAATCCAGTCTTTTGTCTTCAAACATTTGGACAAACTCAAATATTGTAATAAAACCAACTGGTCCAAGAAGACGTTTCAAAATTGAAAAATTGTTTTCAGCGTTGCCTAGTATGTAAAATAATTCAGTAAGATGAATCTCTTTACAACAATAAAGGTTTATTTATTTATTATTTAATAAAATTTAATCAGTAACGATAGCAAAAATTGTGTTTGTTTAATGTATTTTTTCTCTCTTAACAAATTGACATTTTCTCGAAATTCGCCGGGAAGAAATATCAATATTTCTTGAAGTATTTGTAATGGATTTTTTAAACAAAACAAAATAAAAAGGAAATATTGGGCATACTTATAGCTATGCTGGTACAACTATTATCCCTGGACTTTCAAAATGCATTATTTTCATTGAATTTATAGAAATTGGCGCCTTTTACTATGTGACTCGCGACATGTGCTTTGCGGCGACTATGTGACCTAGTCGTTTAACCCGTCAGTTATCTAATCAGACGCGAATTATAAAAAAATATTGTTTTTTTTTAATTTTATATTTTTTGTATTTTAATTTCTTAATATGTATTGAAGTAATAGGGAACCAGCCAATGACAGGACATATATATTGTCAATACCTGGACCTTCATATTTCCTTCACTAAAATGTTTTCCATGTTAATCCCAATAATTTCCCAGGTAGTAAAATCTAGTATTTTGAAGTCTTAGTTAAGAAAAGATGTGTTTTTTTTATTTAAAAAAAATAATGATATAATATGTTTATTTAACTCTTTAAAGACTAAGGTAAATAATTCCTTTGCGTGCGGTGATGTAATATGGTGTAAAATTCTCAATAATAGTAATATTAATAATAGTTTTAATATTTTTCGAAAACAAATCAAGACTTATTCATTCTGGTTGCGATACGATCCCAATTGCTATTTAATGATGCGCACGCTTATACACTTAATCTTACATAAATACACACAAACACACTTTTACACTTACTCACACATCTCACACATACTCACACCCTTTTTTATACCACAATTTTTTATTTAAAAAAAATATATATATCAATGAATTTGTATAATTTATTATTAGAAACATCGCTGGTCTGTCTTTTAGCCGTATCTTTTTTATGTAATTATATCATTGTCGACTGTTTGTTTCTGTAAAATAAATAAATAAAGTTCAGACATTTAAAAAAAAGCAGGGATACATACTGTTTAATGATTATTTTTCCATTATTTATGCAAATAAACATATAATATGGCAAAATAAATTAAAAATCATAAATACGTCGCTTGTATTGCGCGCGCGCGTCCCTCATCACTGTCATCAACCGACTGAATCTGTTTTACACAACACCTGCCCGGGGACCCACTACAGAACATCGTCTCTGTCTTCCTTGTTATGAGTTCTATTTTCGTGTTCTCTCTTATACAGATGTGTTGCTGAATTAGCGGACATTCAGTCTTCACGTAACGCGGATACATATTTTTTGTATTTACGTCCAGCATAGTAATACAAATTTTACATTTCAAATCCGAAAAATACGAGTTCATCATCAAAAAAATAAGAGAGGTATATCAAGTATTGTACCTTATGTCGACTAGTGTGACATCACAGCCACACAAGAGTTAATCAAATTCGTTTTATTTTATTGAAATATATCTTAATTTTGTTTAAAATATCATTTAGAAGAACGACAGGAATTCACTCCAAAAAAAGAACCCCGGGAAAACAACTTTGAATTTTTTCGCGGGGCTAGTTAGTGCTTGATTTGTAGGTTTTCATTTTTTGCATTTGTCTACACTTTACTTCTTTTATGTTTTCACACTGACGATAAAATATTAAAATAATGTAAAATAAACTGTTTTATAATAAATAAGAACACGTGAAACAAAACATGATGATTTTTATTTATTTATTTATTATATATATACGGCCTAAGCCAATTACAACAGTTACATGAAGAAACATAAATGCAAGAAACTGAATAAAAAGAACATAAAACTATTCAGCAAAGACAAACAAGGGCAAAACAATAATAGCATACAATATATTTAAAAAAACGAAAAACGAAAGACCAAAAACTTTGAGCTAAACCATGCCAATCCAACTTCATCCCACACTGTTTAGTCGGGAAGAGATCTACGAAAAGCCGGAAGATCTATCTATCTAAAAATTCCAAATCGTGTGATGAAACGACTAATCTACACATTCTGGACATTGGGGCATAAAAACCAAAGTTGCTCTTAGAAGATTTTATAAATAGTAGATTTTGACTTCTGGTGACACGGTTGGGAACATGAAAAGAAATTGATTGCAACAGAGATGGGACATCACTTAAAGCATTAAGTATTTTGAAAATGCATATTAGGTCCATCTCAGTTTTACTTTCTCCAATGAAGACAGATTAAGAGATTGCTCTATTTCAAAATAAGAATAATTACCCCTTTGTAATCCGAGCAACCATGCCACTTTTCTTAGAAAACGGTGTTGGACAGACTCGATATGGTCAATATGAGTCCTGTAGAATGGAGACCAAATAGGAGAAGCGTATGATGCGCTAGATGGGGTCGAACTAGTGAGCAATAAAGAGTTTTAATGGTATTAATATTTAAAACATTATTGCGACCTTAAGCATTACCCAAATTACTTAATTAGATTAAATTTACCAAACTGATTTTTTTTTCCGCTTTCTTAAATTTTATAATTTCAAACAATTAAACTGTTTATTTTACGTCATTTGAAATTTAATCATCATTCTGGCCATATTTAATACAAAGCGAAGTGTAGTCACATGCAAAAATAAAAAATCTACAATTCAACCACTCAATCACCGCAAGAAGATTCAAAATAGCACCCTAGCTTTTAAGCTGTCAAACATGAAAAATGAAAACAATATGTATTATTTAAGTGTAGGTAAGTAAAATACAAAAAGTCAGTGATTTTGATTTCATCGCCGTAATTTTTATTTTGTTATTTATTTATTTATGTTGTTAGGTACTGGAGTTAATAAATCTTAAATTTCGTTTATATACACTACCTGTGGTTGAAGGGGTTAGGTCCCGCGCCTTACTTTTCCCTCGGGGGTTCCGAGTTCGACGAATTTACAAGTTTTAATATAAGGGCGCTTTGAATCGCTGAACGTTGTCAATAAATAAACATATCACATTTAAGAATGTTTCATATTTTAATATATATAATTATTATTTAGAAACTTTGCTGGACCTTATCTTTATTTTGTCATTATTTAATCAATGTTGATTGTATGTTACTATAAAATAAATAAACAAACAAAAATAATAAATAAATGAATATCAAAATTTTGTATTATGGTTTTGTTTTTATTGTTTATCTTATAATAGCGATATCATTAACTTTTTTTTTACATTTTTTGATAAAGGTATGTATTTTGGTATTTGCATCGCCAGCCTCTCGCCTCCTCCCACGTCAACCCGGTGGCCCTTAGTTCTGCCGAATAAAGTCAAAGATTGTCATTGACGGCCTTCTAGAACGGCGTGAACCCGCAGGTTAAAAGAAGACGCCACTTGGATTTAGGTTCTCCTAAGGCATGCGCAGCACATGTCCAAGCCAGGATCCCCGCCGCATCCTCAAAACGCTCGTTATAGGAGGCTGTTGTGTCCGTTCTCGGACTTCAATATGCTATAAATATATATTTTTTATAAGTTTATGGCACAATGAATTTTTACATGAAGTTTTCAGGTATAGTCTACGCATTTGAACATGGCTCGTAATAAATTCTGCAACATCATGAGATTATTTATTAAACGTTATACGGATCGTATATTGTCGTTGCGGATTCCGCATTTTATCTTGCTCGCTCTCTATTGTTACAGCCTTTGTCGCCAGAACTACACAGAACACTGCTGAGAGCAGCTATCTCCGGGCATTATTCTATTCATAATAATGTTAAATTATTCGCAATAACTTGCCCCGTACTTGCCTTGTTGACCCGCAATCCGATATTCTTGAGAAATAATGCATAGTCGTTTAGCTCAGAGAAAACAATACTAACCGGACCTCTTGCTTTAACAAACATTGCTCAAATGCATTGTTGCTTAATAGTTAGCTATATATATACGTTTTATTACTAATGTATGAAGCCTTTGTAAAAACTCAAATATGTTATACGCAACTACTATGGGGAACAGGATATCAAAATGACATAAACAGACTACAAACACAACAAAATAAAATATTAAAATTAGTATATGACCTTCCCTATCTAACTGACACTAGAGAACTTTTGAAACAAACTAAGCAATTAAATATAACTGAACTCTTTCAACTAGAATCAATAAAATTTATCCATAAATTAGCCACTAATGTAATAGTAGACGAAGAACTAAAACTTGTAAAAATATTTAGTCAACGTGGACATAATAGAGAATATCAGAAAAATACCATATAAAACTTTATAAAACAAGACAAGGACAATCGAGACTAATGAACCAGGGACTGAAATTATACAATAAACTACCAGACAAAACTAAACAAAAGAGTCAGACAAACTTTTAAAAAGATGTAAAAAATATTGTTTTGAACAACAGAGCATAAATGAAAAATGTTTATATTATTTTTGTCAAATGAATGTAATAATCCGTAAGGGTTTATAAATAAATAAATTTTTAAATTAAACAAAAAAATAATAAGAAAAATATTTGTTTATATTTTCATTTTATTTTATTTTACATTACGCCCAAGAGCCATTTACAAAATAATACAGGTAAGTAAAAAAAAGGAATAATTAAAAAAATAAACGACATAATTTTGTGGGTATACTGGCAAAAAACGTTAACTCGAAAATATGCTAATTTGACCTAATGATGCAGTTTTGTAAAGTTTTTAACGCTCTACAAATAAGCAAATTACACTTAATGACTAAATCATATTAAACATCATATATCTGTAGTTTTAAAATTTAATTTAAGGTTGTCGTTTACCGGGTATTTTATTCAGGCTAAGAGCCTCAAATAACTTAACATTTATTTACATAAAATTAAAAACCCGTAAAATTAAAAACATGTTAAGATAAAATGTTCTTCTCTATTGAAATATATTAGTCTTTGTAACTCCCTGGCGGGTTAAATTAAGTTCTTAATCTACAAAAATTTAGAGTAACTCAATTCATTGAAAAGGATTGTGGTCCCGTGGCTAGTGTTGCGGCCCCATGGATCAAAGGTCCGATGCTCGAACCCAACTCAACAACAATTTGATTCCCATCTTCTAACAGTTAGTTATTTTTAACTCGTTAAAAAATTAAATATTTGAGTAAATTTTAAAAACGCAACTATGAAAAAAAAATTGTACTGATTTGTGATTTTCACAACAGCTAGGTCGTTCAATGTCCATTCTATACTCGTCTTAGTCTCATAAGCGTTGAGCCATATTCAATTTAGTGCAGCATGCAACGAGCAGCAGGTTTCCTGGGCAGAACTGGACAGATATCTCGATTGGTATACGAGTCATTATTGTTTGAATATTTATTGAAAAAAATATCGGGTAATGTTCAAGCTTCATAAAGCGTTCTGTTTCCAGGAATTTTTAAGTAAAATCGATTTATAAATAAAGCCATATAAACTTTCTAGTAGTACATTGTTGATAGCTTTTTTTGCATGGCCAGGAGACCCAATTGCAGTGGTGAATTACGGCTCGAGAAAAACCACATTATTATTTTTGTGTTCTCACCGGGAATCAAACTCGCGGCCTGAAAATCTTGGCATTTAGAAGCATAATTTTTCCATGTTGTGCCCTCATTAAGTATTAAATTAAATAAGTTAATGTATCCTTTATTGCTTTCCATCCTTACATTTATTTCATTTTTCTACATTATGATGTTTCGATTTACTATGTAATATCTTAGACATTCTTATTTTGTTACATTATTTATTACTTTATACCTACTAAGATCAAATTTCAATATTCAATTGATAATTTTAATAAATTGGATTTAGTTTGTATTGTACATTTATAATTTATATTTTACTTACTAACTCATCGGGTCCAGACTTTAAACCTTACCACTCTAATGAGCAGCGACATATATCGCCTTGTCATTCATCATCATCATTATAAGCTAGACAGCCCTGGGTGGGCTTTGGCTGAATCCAGGAGTCTCCTCCACTCTTGCCGGTCTGCTGCCCTTTCTCTCCAGTTCCTCACTTTTAAGATTGTCATATCTGCGCTGATGCAGTCCATCCATCGCATTTTGAGCTTTCCTGGTCTTCGTCGTTTTTGCGGCACAGAGAAAGTTGGGCGTTTTTGTCGTCCATTCTAATTATATGGCCAGTCCACCTCAAGCGTCCCACCTTGATGGAGTTGATTACATTGGGCGCATCGGGTCATAGATAACTCTGAAGATTCTTCTTTCGAAAGCTGCGATGGTTTCCTCAATATTTTTTGTCATAACCCAGGTTTCGGAGGCATGTGTCAAGATAGTTTTAGTCCGAGTTTTGTACGGTATTATTGAAGTATTTTTTTCGTACTAGTTTGGACTAAAATAGTTTTTGAAGCGCGTAGTAGCAACGGTTGTCACCCATTGTTCTCCTACTGATTTTCTTCATGTGTACCGTTGTAACAAGGTGTTCGTGGAACCTAGGTATGGAAATTTGCCTTATCAGTGGCCATCCTCCAATCACCTTTTTCACGAATTATCTACAGCTCGTGTCAGAAAACTCCACCCATATTGATTATATTTGCACCCAGTCATCCCTAGCCCTAGTCTTACTGGCTTTTACTCCGAACTTCTCTCGCGTAGTATTAAGTGGAAAATATTTAATTTATCAGTTTTGTAGTTTATCAATTAGAATCTCCCCAATGAAATAATATTTTTTTTTAGATAAAAAGTAGCCAGTATCGATTTCCAACTCTCCAGCTATTGCTATGCAAAAACGACTGTCATTTGTCTATTGCGACGTAACATTGTTTTTAGTTGTCATATTAATTTGTCTTTAAAGGTGTAAAAAAATATAATAATCTTGAACTAAAAACTATTAAAAATAATAAATCAATAAATAAATTTAAGGTAAATCTAATGAAATTTTTACACGTGTAAAAACTAGATTAAATTTTAATTAGTATGAATGTATTATTATTGTATGTTTTTATTTTTTGCTTGAATTTAAAATTATATAAACTCTTATAAAAAACAATAAACAACTACAACAGTGTAATATCCGTATGCAGAGACAAAACTTAAGGTGAGGAAAGTACATTCTAATTTCAAATGCAGAGAATAACCCGAAGGTGAAGACAATATAATGTACTTTCCTCACCTTAAGGTTTGTCTCTGCATACGGGTATAAGTCACTCTCCAAGTACAAGAGTTATACTCGTGTGTAGAGACAAACCTTAAGGTGAGGAAAGTACATTCAATTGTCTTCACCTTCGGGTTATTTTCTGCATTTGAAATTAGAATGTACTTTCCTCACCTTAAGTCTTGTCTCTGCATACGGGTATTAGTTTTTTTTTTGAGAGTTACAGTGATAGCATTTACTAGATATGTAAAATTAGATATGTATAGAATTTTTTTTAAAACGTGTACCTTTTGTGAAATTTATAAATAAAAAATTAAAAAATAAAAAATCATTTTTCCTTAAAGAATTCATTTATCTACTGGAAAATTTTTCCTATTAAGTGCCATTTTTCAGGATTAAAATTACCTTGTAAGACTTATCAGCTATCCGGCAATTAGCTCAAGCCTATCAGTCAATCATTCGTGATGTGAAAGAAGAAGTATTGTTTTATTAAGAATTTTGCCGTGGAAGTGATATTTTTTCTCTGGAAGAAAAGTGGCCAATGACACTTCTAAACTTTCTTGTTATTTCTACGCAAACAATCACGTTGATTGGTTGCTCCGTTGCAGCCTAGAGGAAACATAAACAAAAAAAAAATCGCATTTATAATTAATTGATAATGTTTTTTTTTAAATACTATATTTTATTTATTTTTTGGGATTGTTATTCTTAATATTACTTTTTTTATGAAATCATTATTATTTTAGGTTTTTTTTCTAATTGATTATTATGGCTTAAAACATGCAAAACTAAAAAGGCAGTATACGTTAGTAAATGTGTAAGCAAATTTAATTTGTAATAAATAAATTTTCTTCAAAATAAACGCCCTTGAATATTATATCCGGTTTCTACTTACTTCTGTAATGAATAATAATGTTTTGATACTCAAATTATTTTCGGTTTTACTTTTATTTTACTTGTATATTATGAACTTATATGTAAAAACAAATAAATTATCTTTTTTTGTAGATTACCTCTATAAAAAAATCACCGCTCGCTACTGCTATGTGCTCCACTTAGGAACGGATATAGAAAAGAAGAAGTATATCGTATGATGAAACTCCTTTTTTTCAATACATGTGTATAGTAAATCTCTCACGGAGAATACACCGTTATTTCTTTTTTTTATATCAGAAATTTGAAGCTACCAAGAATTCTGTTTTTGATATGATTGGCCACAAATATGCAAACCATCATAATGTTTATAGAAGCCAGAAATTTTAGTCGTGAGAACACGATTTAATATTTCATCGTGCTATTATTTTTTTTCTTTAAAAACGTTTTTCATAACATCTTCAGTAGTCATGTTAACACATTTTTTATTAATTATCATAGATGCCATTTAAAAATTACCAAAATTATGTATTTAAAAATATTACTTTTGAAAAATCTAATCAGCTTGTAGAAATAGAACAGTCAAGGTGCCCAGATTAAAATTATTACTTTTGAAAGATCTAATCAGCTTATAGAAATAGAACAGTCTGGCCTCCGTGGTGGAGCGGTCAAGACGCTTGACTCACACACGTAAGGTTCCGGTTTCGATTCCCAGTGAGAACACAAAAACTAAAAATGTGATTTTTCTTAAGCCTGAGTGTTTTGCGATGTAATCTACTACTGTAATTGGGCTTCCTGGCTTGTTGTGGTGCAAAAAAAAAAAAATAACAATACAATAATAATAAGGTGCTCAGGTAAAAACATTTTTTTTATTATTTATATTTTTTTAAATATTGTTTTACGGAATTCATCAAAAAGTTCTTCATTGTTCTTTTGATCAAAATATTAATAATTTTAAATTAAATATTTGCAACCATAATTCTTTTTTTAGAGGTGGAGGTCAATGCTATGCAATTTCCGGACACTAAAGATGCTACTTTTTAGATGTTATTGTTAGAAGTACCATATTGGTTGGTTGGAATAAATTGCCATTTGGCAATAAGCCCGCCAATGTACAAATAACATTATGTACAAAAAGTTTAATAAATTAAATAAAATTATATGTATTACATGATTTGTAAAATTTGTCTGTAAGTAAATAGTAATTGAGAGTTGGCCTGTAGATAAACCTTATTTTTTTATTTAAGTATAATGTACAGCGCCCTTGAAGTGATTACTCACGAAAACGGCGCTATTAAAATTGTCGAAATTGATTACTATTATTAAATACAATTTAATTATATTTTCATCAATCGGTGTAAGTAGATAACTTTAAACAGTCAACAACAGGTTATAAGCCCTGTAAATGCCTAGACTACCATATTCTCTTCTAAAACGTGTTATGCATATCTTTAGTAATTTATTTATTTATTTTATAATCATAAACGGCAAATCTGCCTTTTACAAACATTTATAATATTAACATATTTGGCTTAATATTTTTTTTTAAAACATGAATTTCCTTTTACCCAAGATTTATAAAAAAAAAATTAAACCAAAAATTATACAAGATTTATATTAAAAAAATTAACCCGAAAATTATCCAGCATATTTAGTAGAAAGTTTAAATAATAAAACATTCTACAGTAAAACAACAAGAAAATCATAAGTACTGTTTCCCACAGCTAGGCAAAGTGAACAAAAAACTGTATACGTATATATTATGAAATGCATGAATAAATGAATATAATTACCATTCACCATCTTTGAAAAAGTTCAAAGGGTTTGTTCTATAGGAACAATACCCTACACTAAATATATCATATACGTGGGAATAACTATTGCCGAGTTCATAAAATCTATTTAATACGGCATTACAAGTATACACTGTCCGTGAATTGTTGCTACAAAATGGTGGCACCTCTCAAGTCTTTCTTCCAGGCACCCTGAAGTTGATGAGAGATGATAGTTCAAGGCAATATCAATCAAACGCGTAAATTCTCAATTTTCTAATCTTATCCGATACCCGTCTATATGCAGTGTTCATATTTTTGAGAAATATTTGCACATAAACCTAATCAACAAAATGATGACTGTGCTATATTGCAAAATAATTTAGATAAGTTATATGTATGGTGTTCTTTTAACAACCTTCAATTGCATATAAAAAAAATGCCATATCACGAGATCTTTCAGGATAAAAAATCCTATTTTATTTGACTACTCAATCAGTAACACTGCATTGGATTTAGTTACTGAGATGCGGGATTTGGGTGTGATTTTTGATCAGAAATTGTCTTTTATCAGTCATTTTAATGATATTAGTAGTAGATCTTTGAAGACGCTTGGATTTATTTTGCGCATCACTAAGGACTTTAAAAATATAAACACTTTAAAAACTTTATACGCTTCCTTGGTGAGAAGCATCTTGGAGTATAATTCTACAATATGGAGCCCTTATTATGCCTCTCACCAAATTACCATAGAAAGAGTTCAGAATAATTTTTTGAGATATGTTAATTTTAAATAAGGAATACGTTATGAATTTCGTAACTATGATTATTTATTAAAGATATTAAATTTGATTAAATTAAGAGACAGGAGAATTATTAATGATTTATTAGTTCTACTTAAAATCGTTAATTCAGTATTGGACAGCCCTGAAATTTTGGCCCTTATTTAAAGTACCAGTTAGAGTGACTAGGCTAGTTCAACTTTATCACTGCAACAATCATATCTCAATATATTCTAGCAATTCAGTACTGAATCGTCTACATGCGCTGGGTAATAAACATTCGGATTTAGGTGACATATTTTTATTGAAATTCCCAGCTTATAAACAATTACTTGTAAAACATTTTAGTGTGGAATCAATATTTTAATTATGTTTTTTCTAAGTAAGCATTGAAAAAGTTGTTACTGTATATACTCCACTGTAAATACTTATGTTATGTATGTAATGTAAAAGGTACTTGTACCGTTAATTCTTGAAAAATAAAAAATGAAATAAAATAAAAAATCATTACCTATTTGAAATAATCACGTTTCATTTCACCACATTCAAAGGTGATTGATATATTACAAATAATGAATAATCACGAATTCGTCAAACACAGCTAGTCCTGTTCTCTTTATGTTAATAAAATATTAACAGTTTATTAACAAAGCATAACAAATTACACATATGTACAGTGCCTACGTAATATATATTATCTAATGCTTACAATGTGTATTCAACAAATAATTGCGTTTCATTCGTTCAAGTTTTGCGTATGCCCTTATACAGATATCTACACTGTTTCAAATTAAATAAATCTACAGAATGATTCAATAAATAATCAGCCCTGTGAGAATAATCTATGTATATAATAGGAACGTACAGCGGGTTTGGGATGCCGCCGTAGGTACATTTTCCCTAAGGTATTTTTACAAAAATAGATATTTACTACTGCTACTAGTATCACGCCATTTCCCCACAGGAATAGGCATAGAGGATGGAACGCCACACACGTCTATCCTGGCGTACTTTCCAAGCTTCTTTCACATTCATGTATCTTGTCATACATGCCCTTCGGTTCTGCCTGCTTTTGATATGATTGAACTTACTAGGGCGGATTGAAAATGAAGCTACCTAGCGCTAGATGGCAGCACAAAAATATAAAACCAACACGACATGCATTTCAATAAGCACATGTAGTGATTATTACAATTATGCACTGATTAAATTATGAAAATATTATCTTGTGCAACAACTATGGTGAAGGTGTATAGTGGGTTTTGCATGTTGGTTTGCATGTTGGTTTAATTGGTGTCCTGACGAAGAGACGGGTACGTCTCGAAACCGGTAGACAAAGAAAAGTCGGTAAGTGCTTATATAAATATTTAAAAACATTTATTATTTAAACTAAATTGGATTTACTCGTACGTCTTCTTTGGTCGTCCTCGTCCCACATTACCGTTCATTCTCGCCATTATATACCTGATTTTCTATTTTTTCGTCATCTCTTCGTTCTACATAACCAAACCATCTCAGAGACCTTTTCTTATTACTATCAATCAAACCTGACTTAGAATTACACTGTCGCTTGATTTCATAATTCGTAACCATATCATACATTGATTTCCCAGACATTCGTCTACGAGATAGCAATTCAACCACACTCACTCTATTTTCATCCTTCCTCTGCCAGCTCCATGATTATTTTCCATACATAAGTGTTGGGACTAAAACTTTGTTGTGCAATGCCAGTTTAGTTTCAATTGTCATAGTTTAATAATCAATTACTGTGCTTAGTGCGCCGTTCACTTTGTTGCCCGCATTTCCTCTTCTTTGCATTAAAATACATTGTTTTTATTTTAGTCCTAACGGTGACGTCGGGTAGTCTTGCCTAGAAGTTATTCAAGTAATTTTAATAAATAGTGTGATAGATAGAGCTAGGAGATGCCAATAACATATTTTGTTTGCACCCTCGAGTTCTTAGAAAATTTATAACTATTACTACAAATAAAATTGATTACAAAATGTAAACATAAATTAAAAAAACATCTGGACAACACGCTTAATAGTGATATATGTATGCAATGTCTCGCAGCAGTCTCCTGCAATGGTCTCTTCCCTTAGACAAAATCCAAACCTGTATAGCTCTGCTGAAAATTGCTTTCGTTTTGGAGAACATTATATGTTTATCCATAACATTTAATACTCTTGGGGCCACAAAAGAGAAATTTCTCTGAGCAAAAGTCTTACGTGTTTTTGGTATTAAATAATTCAAATTACAGAAAAACTTCGTACGACCATTTTGCTGGGATCTCCTCTTGTGAGCGCTTGACCATAAATGTTTCAATGACATTGTAGCTTAAATAGAGTTCTTTATTTTTGCACAGGACAATATTTGTCTGGAATAATCCAAAATCAAGATATGCTCAAAAAACCATAATTTCGAGTATATTCTGAAAACTTCCCCTAAGAATTCAAGATCAAAAACAGCATATTTTATTATGGACCTGCCATACACTAGACGAGTGGCATGGGAAGTAGCGAGAAAAGGAGACAGAAATATAGTGCGGCAACATAACTCATCGTGCCCACCGCTCCCTATTTGCCGGTTTTGAGCGCGAGTCGAAGAACCGGCAATATGAGCGCGAGTGGCTGGCCACATTATCGCGCGGTCACAGGATGCATCGAGCGCTCACACAAGATGCGCCCGTCATTTTCGAATGATGTATATTTCTTTGTGAGACATCGATATAATTAGCTTTACTAAAAATGCATAGCGCGCACGCTGCCACAGTTTCATCGTCCATTGTATAGCAAATAAAAATGACAAGTCGCGATTGATTGCGCGAGTAGAGCAGTGTGTGGTCGGAGAGGGCAGCATCGGACGAAAGGGTAGCAGCGCAAAGAGAATTGTGTGGCGGGGCTTTTAGCAATTAACATCTCAATTTAACACACTAGTTATAAAAACTCATTGAATTATTTCCATCTAGAGTGAAATTTACTGACCTACCGTTTTATTATGCTTTTTAAAGAACTTTACAAAAAAATATTTCAGTAGTTTAAAATAAATAAACTTACAAACGGTTTTACGCTATAATTTTAGCAAGTAATAATTATTTAAATTTATTGCAACTGAGAGGAAAAACATTTTTGAGAAGTGAATTAGGAAATTTTTGCATTTACAGGTCGTATCTATTGATGGCTGGTTTGAATGGCCACTTTACACACTGTATAACATTCACCATTCTGTCTATGTACATTTAAACATACAAAATTCCTCAACTCTTTCATCTGTTGACTTGTGTGACGAAAAAAAGCTAAAACCTTATATGGATATGAGTGAGATTCTTCTGTATTATTTACTGTTTCAACATTTACTTTGTGAAAGATATTTTGAATTTATTTAAAATAAAACACTTTGTAATTTTTACAACTAGTTTCAGGTATTCTGAATTACCCATCATCAGGTGTAAATATTAACTGTCATATGATGAGTAGTTTCGAAAACCTGAAACTAGCTTTGTTATTATATATTCAACTTTTACATAGAAAAAATTATAAAATGTTTTCTTTCAAATAAATTGAGATTCATCAGGCTGAATAACTTAAACTACTAGGCAACGCCTGAAAGTACTTTTTAATTTTTACTCTTCATCCTATACTAGTTAAAAACATTTTTTTTCAGTTTAATTGACAATGTTTTGAGTATATCCAAATGTTCACAGACAGGCTGGATTTCCTTCCTAGGAAGTTATTAAGATATATTTTTTTTACAACGGAAAAGAAAAACATTCTAGAGAAAGGAATTTGGAAGTCTAGGCATCTACAGGGTTTATGGCTTGTCATTGGCTCGTATAAGTCCTGTAGATGTCTAGACTTCCAAATTCCTTTCTCTAAAATATTATATATATCTTTTGTAATATTTGAGTACATACATATCCGTAGGGGTTTGAATCAAGTTCTTGTTTACAAAAATTTGGACAAACTCAAAATATTGTTGACAAATCCACCTGGTTCAGGAAGAAGAATAAAAATTGAAAAATATTTTCAGGCGTTGCCTAGTATGTGGGTGATATAATTCGATCAGATGAATCTCACCCACATCAATAAATGTTTCCGCTTTTTAACTTCACAAACATCAACAGATGGAAAAATTAAGGAATATAGATGTGCAAATATATGCAAAAGTACACAGTGTGTAAAGTGGCCATATAAACTAACAAATAACAGATCATAAGCCCTGTAGATGCCTATATTCCTATCTCGGAAATGTTATCTATCTCTGTTGTAATATGTTAATATCAACAGCTCCCTAGGGGTTGAATCCAGATCTTGTGTACCAACATTTGGACAAACTCAAAACATTGTTGATTATTGATTACGTAATAAAACCAAACCCCTGTTTTAATGTTTTAAAATTTTTAAATGTTTTAAAATTATAATATTTATTTTAAAAAGATTGAAGATTTTGTTTTATTATTTTCAATTTATAAATAGTTAACAACCTGTGTATTTATTACACCGCTTTCGTGATGTTTATGAACGTAACAATGCGTTCGTTGAACAGAGTTGCCATAGATTTAGCAACTCTGTAATATGCAATTTATATCGAGACAAAGGAGGCAATATCAGAGCATTGATCAATACACGAGAACTGATTAATCTGCTAACAGTGTACAGTGACATGCAACTACAGGTGAAGTTATGGAAGTCAAAAATTTATAACGTTATGTACTTACAATTTTATTTATTAGATGCTTTAAGTTATTAATAAATTAAATATGATGCATTTAATAGACCAAGATAGTTATTCCCACGTATCTGATATATTAATTGTAGGGTATTGTTCCTATAGAACAAACCTTTTGAACTTTTTCAAAGATGGTAAATGGTAATTATATTTATTTATTCATGCATTTCGTAATACATACAGTTTTTTGCTCACTTTGCCCAGCTGTTTGAAACAGTACTTATAATTTTCTTATTGTATTACTTTAGAATGTTTTATTATTTAATTTTGTTTTTTACATTTATTCTTGAATTGTTTAAACTTTCTACTGAATATACTGTATAATTTTTAGGTTAATTTTTTTAATATAAATCTTAGTTATAAGGAATTGTATGTTTAAATATATATGCATATATATATATCGATATATTTAGCCAAATATGTAAGTATTATAAATTTTTGTAAAAGGCAGATTTGCCGTTTATGTTAATAAAATAAGACGCCTCAGCTGTAGAAATGAATTTCGCTCCATTACGTAGAATATTTTGGTTTGGTTTAACAACAAACGTGCAACGGACAGATTCAGTTTGTGCTTGCAATTCTAGATCTGAGAACCTTCGGTCCATTGTTTCACTGTAAACTATAGCTATCTTCGTGATTGATAATCTTAAAATGAAATTGTTCATAGGGGCGGCTCTACAGCTGTAGCGCCTAATTACTCTGAGATTACAACAGTATTATATTGTTTTACGTGCCTCTGATAAATATTCTACAAAGGTTTAAAATATGCGTATTTTGAATTACCTGAAAACGAGACATTTCGTGTTTTATGCGACAAAAGGCATGTATTACATTGCCGCGCTACACTTTTACGCAATATTAGTTATAAGCGCACTCGGCGGGCATGATTTATGAGGTCAAAATGACTTAAGGCCAGCTGCGAGACGTTTTGTATGTGCTCGCTTTTAAATCTGAAAATTATAAATAATTATTTGTATGATAAATACTTATAGTCACATTTTTAGAATTGCAAAAATTGGCGTGAAATTTTTCATACAGTTTTATCGTAATTCTGAAAACACACTATTTCGGTGAGAACAGAAAAATTCAATATGATTTTCGTAACGCTCAATTGTGCCTCCAGGTTTTTTGCGGGGTAAAAACAAATAAATGTATTCACTTTTATATTGTGCAAATAAGGGTTAGAAGAAATTTCACATAAAGGTATTTTACTTTAAATTATCAGAGCCAATAATGCCACAAACCTTAAACTAAAGCGCAAACATATTATTTTTAAAAATCCAATTAGTTTTAATAATTAATATATTTTATGTTATAATTAGTTGTTATATTTTAAATTTACAAATGCAAGTTTTGTTTTAATATTTGCGTTCCAATTTTGGCTGATTTGAGTTCTCACTTGACACACAGTTCACCATTCTGTATGTGTTTAAACATCAGCATTTCTATCATTAATTCATGCTTTCTAGATACGTACCTGTATACTTAAAGTAGTTATAAATGAATGTGAGTGTGAATAGACAATCAGAGTAATAGTGAAATGGCAAGTGTTCTTTTATCCTTTTTTTAAACAATGAAGGAAAAATTTAAAAATACAGATTCTTCAAAATAAGGCGATGAGGATTATAATCAAAAGAAATATTTATTCTAATGTAGAAAAAATACACAAAAAAATTGACTTGCCTACAGTAAAGCAGCAAATTAAATATAATGAAGCAATTTTTATGCATAAAATAATTGAGAGGATGAATAAAATAAAGACAGTACTAAAATTTTACCAACAATGTCATATGTACATATGAAACAAGGGATAAAAAAAAGATAAGAAAACCAATGAGAAGAACAGAATCTCAAAACTCATTGTACAAGGGATTGAAGCTGTACAATGAGTTACCTGAAGGAATAAAGGAGATAGAAGAGATCAAAATATTTCAAATTGATTTGAAAAAATACTTTATTGAGAATTTTTTATAAAACAAATGTAAGGTTTATATTAGTTTTTAAGATGTTATGAGCTAACTTAATAAAGCATAAATAAAATAAATATGCCTAAAATTATCAATCAAATAAAACAATGCCATTACAAACTCCCCCTTAAAGCCTAGATTTCCATATTTCCTTCTAAAAATATATCCATGTAATGAAAAATTGCTGGAATTTTACAGGTAAAAAACTATTAAAATATTATAACGGTCGTATTGGTCATTTTTTTCTTTCTCAATACTACCAAATATTTTTTACAAAATGAGTTTAAATTAAATTCTCAATTTTGAAAAACTGAGGCAACACATTGAACGCTTAAAATATCTTTTGATTCTTCGGTTTGAGAATCAATTATGAATTTTATCTTATAATATATTGAATATACAGTGCATCTAATGCAATTCAATTGTCCCTTAGCTCGCTGTGTTTGTTTTCTTGTACCTCGGACAGAACACCGCACTACACGTAGCGATGTTTATTGTATATTTTATTCGGAGATCGAGGGTGATTGCACGCGATTTACAACACTATCGCCATTGTAAAACACGGGCCCGCAGCCAAAGGTAGCTTGCATGTGCAAGTTACGAAACTCTTGGACTTGAGCGTCACGTCCGTCCGCGATTTGCGAGCGTGTGAAATTGTCTCGCCTTCGGGGCCAGTTTATTAATATAGTTTCAACTTCATTAAAACATTTCGCTTCTTTCAAATTTCGTTGTACAGTTACAGCCAAAAGTAAAATCAATGATAAATTATAAAGATAAAAGAAATAATACCGTGATAAGTCTCAGACGAATAAAAATAATTTCGTGGAATCGTGTGGACAAAAAAAACGTAAAAAGCATACAGAATAAAAAAAAAGTGAGATTTGCCTATGTCAATATATGAAATAACGTAATAATTCTCTTAATATATAAATTATTATGACTAAACTTGAACTGCGTGCAAGTCCTTAAAAATTCAACTTATTTTTTTGTTTCTTTATAACTATAATTTGCAATTGTTTTGAATACTCAGTATCAGAAATCTGAGTTTAGATTGTAATATTTATTTTGCATGTGATTGATTCTTTTCTTATCAGTTATTAAACACAGATATAAATATCGTGTCCTATCAATTTCATCGCAAACAGTGAAAAAAAGGACGTACTTCTGGATTATATAATTTCAACAAAAATATATTAAAACCACCAGATTACGGAGAACTCTTTTGAGCTGCTTTTTTCGTTTGGCAGCGTACAATTTTTACTTGTAAGTGGCACCACTTTGGAGACTTAAGCCCTCAGATGCGATGTGTGATATATGGTGAGCAAGCTGTCGAATTGAAATTACTTTCAAATATTCAAAAAATACTGCAACTACTATCATGCCATTTCCCCAAAGGGGTAGGCAAAGAGAATGAATCGCCACACACGCATATCCTGGCATATATTCCTAGCTTTTTCCATATTCATACATCTTGTCATACATGCCCTTCAGTTTTGTCTGCTTTTGACATGACCAAACTTAAAATTTTGGTTTATCTTATCATGCCACGTCTTCCTTGGTCGTCCTCGTCTCACGTTAACATTCATTTTTGCCATATATACCTACTTGTTTTACCATTCTTTCGTCATTCATACTATTTGATTATT